>NC_042970.1:23665195-23965195 GCF_901001165.1 Salmo trutta | reverse complement strand
ATAGAAATATTAGGACGAGCAATGTCGGACTCCAGAGTATGTATGGCAGCCTCATTAATTAGTACCCGCAAAACACCAGTCTCCATATCAACAGTGAAGAGGCCACTCCAGGATGCTGGCCTTCTAGGAACGCGTCTCCTTCCTGAGCGGTTTGACGGCTGCGTGGTCCCATGGTGTTAATACTGGGTACTATTGTTTGTACAGATGAACGTGGTACCTTCAGGCGTTTGGAAATTGCTCCCAAGGATGAACCAGACTTGTGGAGGTCTACAATACATTTTTTTTAGGTCTTGGCTGATTTCTTTTCATTTTCCCATGATGTCAAGCAAAGAGGCTCTAAGTTTGAAGGTAGGCCTTGAAATACAGCCACAGGTACACCTCCAATTGACTCAAATGATGTCAATTAGCCTATCAGAAGCTTCTAAAGCCATGACATCATTTTATGGAATTTTCCAAGCTGTTTAAAAGCACAGTCAACTTAGTGTATGTAAACTTCTGACCCACTGGAATTGTGATACAGTGAATTATAAGTATATTTAAATAGGATAGGCCTATGAAGTGGGTAAAACAGTATGTAAACATTATTAAAAAGTGACCAGTGTTCCATGTCTATGTATACAGGGAGCAGCCTGGGTTAAGTAACCAGGTGGTAGCCGGCTAGTGACAGTGACTAAAGATTAGGGTAGGTTACTGGGCAGAGGCCAAGTAGTGGTGCCTATGTCTGATGGCCTTGAGATAGAAGCTGTATTTCAGTCTCTCAGTCCCAGCTTTGACGCACCTGTACTGACCTCACCTTCTGGATGGTAGAGGGGTGAACAGGTCATGGCTCAGGTGGTTGATGTCCTTGATGATCTTTTTGGCCTTCCTGTGACACCAGGTGCTGTAGATGTCCTGGTGGGCAGGCAGTGTGCCCCTGGTGATGTGTTGCGCAGACCGCACCACCCTCTGGAGAGCCCTGTGGGTGCGGAATGTGCAGTTGCCATACCAGGATGTGATAAAGCCCGCCAGGATGCTCTCAATGGTGCATCTGTAAAAGTTTGTGAAGGTCTTAGGTGACAAGCCAAATTTCTTCAGCCTCCTGAGTTTGAAGAGAAGCTGTTGCACCTTCTTCACCACACTGTCTGTGTGGGTGGACCATTTCAGTTTGTCAGTGAAGTGAAGCTTTTCACCTTCTCTGCGGACCGTCAATGTGGATGTGCTCCCTCTGCTGTCTCTTGAAGTCCACGATCAGCTCCTTTGTTTTGTTGACGTTGAGGTTATTTTCCTGGCACCACCTTGCCAGGGCCCACACCTCTTCTCTCATCAGCGTTGGTAATCAGGCCTACCACTGTTGTGTCATCTGCAAACTTGATGATTGAGTTGGAGACGTGTGTCGCCACGCAGTCATGGGTGAACAGGGTGTACAGGAGGGGGCTGAGCAAGCACACTTCTGGGGCCCCTGTGTTGAGGATCAGTGTCGTAGAGGCATTGTTGCCTACCTTCACCACCCGGGGGCAGCCCGTCAGGAAGTCCAGGACCCAGTTGCACAGGGCGGGGTTCAGACGCAGGGCCCCGAGCTTAATGATGATCTTGGACGGTAGTATGGTGTTGAAGGCTGAGCTGTAGTCAATTAACAGCATTCGAAACGATTAATGTGAGAACACTGAGGAGACCCAAGCAGGCACACCACCACCACATACATACAGCAGTCCTTATGTAATAATGTGAATATGGAGACCAGGAGGAAGAGGGGTGTCTGACCTGGTGATTGTTGTGTGAGGAGGAGAGAGAACCCTGATGAAGTGAACAGGAAAACAGGAGGAGATGTGGTACAGTATGTTGTGTGACTCAGAGAGAGAAGGGCTTCAGGGAGAGTATAGCGGGTCTAGTCTACTATGGTCTGCTTCAGTCTCCTCACAGACTCCATATACCGTGAGGGAAAAAAGTATTTGATCCCCTGCTGATTTTGTACGTTTGCCCACTGACAAAGAAATGATCAGTCTATAATTTTAATGGTAGGTTTATTTGAACAGTGAGAGACAGAATAACAACAAAAAAATCCTGAAAAACGCATGTCAAAAATGTTATAAATTGATTTGCATTTTAATTAGGGAAATAAGTATTTGACCCCTCTGCAAAACATGACTTAGTACTTGGTGGCAAAACCCTTGTTGGCAATCACAGAGGTCAGACGTTTCTTGTAGTTGGCCACCAGGTTTGCACACATCTCAGGAGGGATTTTGTCCCACTCCTCTTTGCAGATCTTCTCCAAGTCATTAAGGTTTCGAGGCTGACGTTTGGCAACTCGAACCTTCAGCTCCCTCCACAGATTTTCTATGGGATTAAGGTCTGGAGAGTGGCAAGGCCACTCCAGGACCTTAATGTGCTTCTTCTTGAGCCACTCCTTTGTTGCTTTGGCCGTGTGTTTTGGGTCATTGGGTCATTAAAATTATAGACTGATCATTTCTTTCTTTCTCAGTGGGCAAACGTACAAAATCAGCATACTTTTTTCCCCTCACTGTACACTGCACTTGATATCCTCACAGAACTGGAAAAGAGTCTGCTGTTTTCTATAAAACACAGACAGACAGACAGACAGACAGACAGACAGACAGACAGACAGACAGACAGACAGACAGACAGACAGACAGACAGACAGACAGACAGACAGACAGACAGACAGACAGACAGACAGACAGAACCCATCAGTTTTATCCACAACTGAGGGACATGACTAGGGATGCACCATAGATATCAGCCTTCATATCTTGAGAGCGAGTTAGACAATTAGACAAAACCAAATAACTTGACACATTGGGAAAAAAAACAAAAAAAAACAGAAAACTAGAATGCCATTTGGCCCTAAACTGAGAGTACACAGTGGCAGAATACCTGATCACTGTGACTTTGTACAAACTTCAGAAAAGCTTTGACTACTAACAGACTCAGTGAGCATAGCCTTGCTATTGAGAGGCCAACGTAGGCAGACCTGGCTCTCAAGAGAAGATGGCTATGTGCACACTGCCCACAAAATGAGGTGGAAACTGAGCTGCACTTCCTAACCTCCTTCCCAAATGTATGACCATAAAGACACATATTTCCCCAAGACTACACAGACCCACAAAGAATTCGAAAACAGATCAGATTTTGATTAACTCTCATATCTATTAGGAGAAATACCATATTGTGCAATCACAGCAGCAAGATGTGTGACTTGTTGCCACAAGGGCAACCAGTGAAGAACAAACACCTTTGCAAATACAACCCATATTTATGTTTCCTTTTGTACTTTAACTATTTTCACATTGTTACAACACTATACATATCCATATGACATTTGAAATGTTACTATTTCTTTGAAACTTTTGTGAGTGTAATGTTTAATGTTCATTTTTAATTGAACTTTTTTTTTTTTAAATGATCTATTTCACTTACTTTGGCAATGTAAAAATATGTTTCCCATGCCAATAAAGCCCTTTTTTTTCGGTTATATTTGACAGTGCATGGCCTCTCTGTAACCCCATGCGAACCGCCCTCCCTCCCTCCCTCCCGTAATCCTTCTGTCCCAGCACATACCCTGCTGCTCTCGGGTGACTGGGCCACCGGTTGACACAGGAGCACGACATGGTGCACAGACCGGCCTGTAATGCTTCAAAGGTTAGCAGAGGAAACACTTATCACAATCAGCAGCTACACACACACACACACACACACACACACACACACACACACACACACACACACACACACACATAAACCTGTAGCTTGGCTACTACTAAGGGGGAGGGGCTGTGGCCACCAAATGGCATTGTCCCGGGCCAAACAAGGAATAACAATCCCCTAATGGGGCTTTATAAAGCAACCTCTCCCCAGCAACACACAGACACACACACCTGGATGTGTCCTCTGTCGCTGTGAATGAGGTGTTCTCCTGCATCTCTCTTCTGTTCAGCATGAGTGTCCTGGTCTGACCTAATCAACCCCATAGCCAGGTACCTAAACCACATCCCCATGTGACTGCAGTTGAAGTTATCAACATTACAGCTAGTCCACAATCATCCCTGACCATGTCACAGCTATCATCATTAACCTGTTATCACCCCCTATACATTGGTAATGTTTCCTCTACAATCACAAACAATACATAATCCCCTGGCCTGGCATGCAACCATCACTCCTGTTGTTGTGAGCTGGATGCTATAAGGGGGGGTGACATCAACGTGCTAACTTAACCACAATCTATACATAACCACCACCGTTCACCAGTCATAATTACCTTTAAAGTCACTGTAACCTAAGCTAGCTACCTCGGGGACAATCAATTACCTACTGTCTACAGTCTTATCCCTGTCATCTCCAATGAAGTGCTAACCATCAAACACAACCCTGTGTCTATTCTTCTCGCCATCATTGACCATAGTTACACTCCTACCTGTTCCCTGTCTCAGATTGACACTTCTCCTCAGGGCCTCCTTCCCAATAGATTAACGTGTGGGCAGGGGTGTGGTGTGGTATGATACAGTGGGAGGGAAGGACAGAGCTGTTGATTCAGTTAGGACAGGCCTGACTGGTCTCCCCTCCTGCCTTACAATCCCATTACCAATCCACCCTGGCCCGAGAGTGTGTTCACAGGAAGCCCTTTATTTCTTTGTCCCTCTGGCTGTGTCCCTCAGTGCTGCAGGAAACACCCCAGCAGCCTCCTGTAAACAGTCCTCTCTACCTTTAAAGCACTACACCATGAATGCTTCCAGCCAACAAATCAAAAGGTGGGAATCTGTGCTGTATAGAGTGGAACAATCTCCTCCCATACTGTATTTAAAATAAACAGTTTATCTTGTGCTTTGTCCAACTACATGGATCTCTTCAATGCCCTCAGTGATGGGGATTCGAGTCAACTAACCTCTGCCTTTTGGTCGTCACCGAACTGCTGCACTGGCAGACTAATCCAAGGGCCTAATGCATATTTAATTGATGACAGACTATTTTAGGGAGCCTCTGCTCTCTCTTTGGCTGGCACAATTGACTCAGATATTTTCAACACTGACATTTGTGAGGCTAGATCCTGACAGTAATATTTGATTTGAGAGCAAAATTGCAGGACAAAAAGACAGAAATGATTCTGACTCAATTACATAGCACTATACATTCCCTTGGCCGATGAAGGACTGGCAAGGAGAAGATTACATTCAGATCACCCGCTTTTGGTTCAGGACAGAGAGGACAGAAATCATAGGACCAGGGTAGAAAATAGCACCACTGAGGCAAACACACACTGCTCTAAAATCAATCACGTTTTGAACATCACAGTTCCAAAATAGATCAGAAAGGCAAAAGGAGGTTGTGGAGGCACGCTGCTGCTCAAAATAGCTGTGTGTGAAAATCGGTTTATTTCCTCTCTACAGCTCCGTTCCCCAGAGCAGCAGAGCCCCCCAGAGCCTGTGCTTGGATTTCAGCTACGACCTATATTCAGCCCTTCCCACAAGGGCAACACAGAGTTGGACTTCTTGGCCGACTTCACTGCGACAGAACGGAGACAGTGAGCCACACTCCGCCATCACATTACTGACTGCATGTCTTCCTCCTTGATAATGAGATCCAGAGATATTTCAAAGGGTGGACATGACTTTGTTGCATCTATTGCTAACAGCACAATGTTTATGTCCTTAAACATTCAATGTAAAAACAATGCAGAATTAGCTGCATACTGTAGCCTACATTTGAGCGGCCAAAATGATTTTGTTTTGTCTGGGCTGAATCCTACCTAGCAGACCAGCTGTCGTGAGGCTACTGTGGTGAGGCTACATAGGAGCATGTCAAATTGGGTTTCAAATATAGTCTTCCCTGTGTGCAACGCCAGGGTTGTGGGTTCGATTCCCACGGGGGCCAGTACAAAAAATTTAAAATTTAAAAATTTAAAAAATGCACGAAATGAAATGAAATGTATGCATTCACTACTGTAAATCTCTCTGGATAAGAGCGTCTGCTAAATGACTAAAATGTAAAAAATGTAAATGCAAATAAAATGAAGGTATATTTAAATTTTTCAACCATTTTCCAACCCGAAAAAGCAAAGGCTTTGATTTCAGATGGAAAAGGGGTCTTAGAAAACATCTATCAGAAAAAGTCCCAGACATCAACACACAATACTGTTGAAGACCCCTGCCAACTAATATCATGTTTAGTTTTTAAGTTTAAGAAATATTGCCTTGTGCCTTGAAATTCCATAACCAAAATCCCACATATCTTTATAAGATATATTCTAATTTCTCTCCCTCATGAGGAGGGAGGATAATGAAAGTTCACAGGAGTAACAAGTAAAGGTAGACCTATCAATTAGTTATAGTATTTTTACTGCTATAAATTTTGTTTTTGAATTATTAAAATTGGTAACGGAATTTCCAGAAAAGAAATCGCTAAATGAAATTTCTGCAATTGAATTGGCTACAATTGGCTACAATGGGAAATCATCACAAGTTTGGACAGTACAGCACAGTACATTAAAGAAAAGTAGAGTATCGTACAAACGTCGCAGGTCCTAATCCAGGCACTTGTCCTCTCCTGTCTGGACTACTGCAACTCACTGTTGGCTGGACTTGCCGCTTGCGCCATCAAACCCCTGCAACTTATCCAGAACGCTACAGCCCACCTGGTTTTCAAACTTCCTAAGTTCTCTTATTGCACCCCGTTCCTCCGCACACTCCACTGGCTTCCAGTACAAGACCATAGTGCTTACCTACAGAACAGCAAGATGAACTGCCCCTCCCTACCTTCAGGCAATGCTGAAACCCTTACATCACAACATGAGCACTCCGTTCGGCCACCTCAGGTCTGTTGGCACACCCACCCCTACAGGAAGCTAGGACAGCAGTGTCCCTGAAACCCTACCTCTTCAAACAGTTTCTTAAATAATCCTCCTCCTCACCTCCACCCCAAAAAAAGCAGCACTTGCACTTGACCCCCCCTTCCCTATCTCTGACTCTACTGATAGCGATGTTATTTAGGGAAAATGTACTTTCTATGCCTGTGATATGTGATTGTCCCACCCAGCTATCTTAAGATGAAGTCGCTTTGGATAAGAGCTTCTGCTAAATGACAGTACTGTAGAGTAGAGTTCAGTGCAGTATACAGTAGAGCACACTAGAGTTGAGTACACAATAATGTACTGTACTATACTCTACTGTACTCTACTGTATTAAACTATACTGTACTGCAGTATACTCTACTGAGCTCTACCGTGCTGTAACTTGTGAAACTTAGACTGGTTGGTTCAGATTTGGTCTGATCCGGACCAACCAAATTTGGTCTTGTTTGGGGGCAGAGCTCTTTAAAATAATAGCCAGTGTGTAGAATAATATCCAAATATGCAAAGGAGGATATTGCATATTTATACCTTTAAGTACTTATTTTAGATACATCACCATGAAGATAATGACATACTGTACATACCCATAATTATGTATTTCTGTGTAGTATAGATCAGGGACCCGTGATGAAATTCCGTTACCACAATTCCGTTACCGGGAGTAAATCTACTTCACTTACGGTTCAATAACCAAAATAGATTTCAATGTGCCATGTCATAGCTGACACCGCTTTCTTTTTGCAGACATCGTTGAATCTTCATTTGGAGCAGATATTTAAGAGTTTTTGGAAAACGTGGACACAAACTGAGGGAGATTTTACTGAAATGTTGTTACCAAACGTTGCATCTGCACAGTTCTTCCAGCAACTGTCATTTTGTAAAATGTTAAGTGTAAATTGTTAAAACTAGTTTGATTTGTTAAACTTTGAAATCAATGGTTTTTGTTTGGCATACATTTAAAGTACCGTGGAATTGCCCACAACAATTTCCGTTACTGTGGAATTGCCCACGGCTCTCTCTGTGTGCTGTGCTCCCAGAGCCCAGGTCACAGCCAGATTTGCTGACTTACAGTGTTCACAGGACAAACTAGGAGGACGACCTCCCTCTCATCCCAGGGCTGTGTAGCCCTCTGGGGGAAAATCGCGGCAAGATCTCCCCGCTACTCCCTGACAGGGAGGAGACGTGACTATTTGATTGTAGAGCTTTTTCAAGGCCCAGAGGGGAGGGGAGTTACATGCTAAAATAAAATAGGTGGAAGGCAGCAGTGTGTACACACTGAAGACACCGGGCTAGTTGTCATTAATCACTAGAGTGGGAATGCTATGGGAAGGACAGTGAGAGTGTGTGTGTGTGAGTGAGAGAGAGAGTATGAGAGTGTGAGAGTGTGCGGACATCAAACATAGGTGTTACCTGTCTGCTCCATGGTGTTTGTGGTACCTCCTCTACTACCTGCAAAACAATATCCATTAACTCTACACAAATAAATATGTTGTAAGGACTTATCCAACTACTCTTCTGTCCTTCCCAGCAGACCTGTTTGTATTTGGGGTACATGATTTATCTTAAGAGTTTTGCACTTTTGGGACCATTGGGACAAACTAAAACCAAGCAGGTGAAATATTTGACATAAGAAATCAATTTATCACCACTGACTGTTTTACTAAGTTTAAATATGTTATTTGCTTTTGTCTCCCTCTCTGTGGATTATGGTTAAACTAGGTGTAATCTTGTTCCAGACATAACATAGAGTAGCTAAAGAGATTACTTACTTCCAGGTGACAACTCCCTACTAACTGCTAGATAGCTGTAACTACATACAGTAAAGCTTTAGTACTCATAACAGTCAAAATCCAGGCACAGCAGCCAAGGCCTGAGCAGGTGTTTCACGTCAACAAGACATATACACATCTCGTCATGTGTAATCCAGCCACTATGCTACAGGTATCAATACAGACTATACTACCCTTGCCAAGTTCAAGTCCCTTGTTTATCCAGCATGTGATAGTAACACTCCTGACCTGAACAGACAGGTTCGTTTTCTCCCTTTATTCAAACACACTGCCCAAATATAGCACATTACTTGTATGTATTCAACCAGATCAGTTCTCCTGTTGAAGGCCTATAGAAACAGTGCAGGCAGTGCTGCTAATCCACATTGCACTTGTTGATGGAAGATGTTATTAGACATCACCTGCCCCTCATCTCCCTCCCAATTTCTCATAATTGGACTAAATGTATTTCAATTATATTGTTGAAACACAACAAAGATCATTCATGCCCACTTTCCAGTACTCATTGCAAGATGGCGCCGACAGAGATGGTCGCCTCGCTTCAAGTTCTTAGGAAACTATGCATTATTTTGGTTTTTTTCTGTATTATTTCTTACATTATTACCCCAGGAAATCTTAAGTCTTATTACATACAGCCGGGAGGAACTATTAGATATAAGAGCGACGTCAACTTACCAACATTACGACCAGGAATACGACTTTCCCGAAGCGGATCCTCTGTTTGGACCCTTACCCAGGACAATGGATATAATCCCAGAAGCAGTCCCAAAACAACGGCACAGAAGGGGCAGACGGAGCAGCCTCCTGTTCAGGCTCCGTAGACGTGCACATCGCCCACCACTCTCGAGTATACTACTCGCCAATGTCCAGTCTCTTGACAACAAGGTAGATGAAATTCGAGACAAGGGTTGCCTTCCAGAGAGACATCAGAGATTGTAACATTCTCTGTTTCACGGAAACATGGCTCTCTCGGGATATGCTGTCAGAATCATTTCAGCGACCGGGCTTCTCCATGCATCACGCCGATAAACACCTCTCTGGGAAGAGGAAAGGTGGGAGTGTATGCTTCATGATCAATGACTCATGGTGTAATCATAACAACATACAGGAACTCAAGTCCTTCTGCTCACCCGACCTAGAATTCCTTACAATCAAATGCGGCCATTTTACCTACCAAGATAATTCTCGTCAGTTATAGTCAAAGCTGTGTACATTCCCCCTCAAGAAGACACCAAGATGGCCCTCAAGGAACTTCACTGGACATGTAAACTGGAAACCATATATCCTGAGGCTGCATTTATTGTAGCTGGGGATTTTAACAAAGCAAATTTGAGAACAAGGCTACCTAAATTCTATCAGCATATTGATTGCACTATGCACAGGGGTAATACACTCAATCACTGCTAATCTAACTTCCGCGATTCATACAAAGCCCTCCCCGCCCTCCCTTTGGCAAATCCGACCATGACGCCAGCTTGCTCCTACCGTCTTATAGGCAGTAACTCAAACAGGATGTACCAGTGACGAGAACAATTCAACGCTTGTCTGACCAATCGGAAGCCACGCTTCAAGATTGATTTGATCACGTGGACTGGAAAATGTTCTGTTCAGCCTCAGAGAATAACATCAACCTACACGCTGATTCGGTGAGTGAGTTTAAAAAGATGTGCATAGGAGATGTTGTACCCACTGTGACTACTAAAACCTACCCTAACCAGAAACCGTGGACAGATGGCGGCATTCGTGCAAAACTGAAAGCACGAACCACCACATTTAAGCATGGAAAACGGTCTGGGAAAATGGCTGAATATAAACAGTGTAGTTATTCCCTCCGCAAGGCAATCAAACAAGCAAAATGCCGGTACAGGGACAAGATGGAATCGCAATTCAACGGCTCAGACATGAGACGTATGTGGCAGGGTCGACAGGAAATAACGGACTACTAAAAAAAAAACAACCACATCACGGACGTCACGCTTCCAGACAAACTAAACACCTTCCTTGCCCGCCTTTGAGGATAATACAGTGCCACTGTCGCGGCCCGCTAACAAGGTCTGTGCCCACCCCCTCTCCATGGCTGATGTGAGTAAAACATTTAAATGTGTTAACCCTCGCAAGGCTGCTGGCCCAGACAGCATCCCTAGCCACGTCCTCAGAGCACGTGCAGACCACCTGCTTGGTGTGTTTACGGACATTTTCAATCGCTCCCTATCCCAGTCTGTTGTCCCCACATGCTTCAAGATGGCGCCCATTGTTCCTGTACCCAAGAAGGTAAAGATAACTGAACTAAATGACTACCGCCCTGTAGCACTCACTTCTGTCATCATGAAGTGCTTTGAGAGACTAGTCAAGAATAAAATCACCTCCACCTTACCGGCCACCCTAGAGCCATTTCAGTTTGCATAACGCCCCAACAGGTCCACAGATGACACAATCACCTTCACACTGCACACTACCCTATCCCATCTGGACAAAAGGAATACCTATGTAAGAATGCTGTTCATTGACTACAGCTCAGCATTCAACACCATAGCACCCTCCAAGCTCATCATCAAGCTGGAGGCCCTGGGTCTCAATGCCGCCCTGTGCAATTGGGTCCTGAACTTTCTGACGGGTCGCCCCCAGGTGGTGAAGGTAGGAAACAACATTCCACTTCGCTGACCCTCAATACTGGGGCCACACAAGGGTGCATGCTCAGCCCCCTCTTGTACTCCCTGTTCACCCACAACTGCATGGCCATGAACACCGCCAACTGGTGTGAGGAAAACAACCTCTCCCTCAACAAAACAAAGGAGATGATCTTGGACTTCAGGAAACAGCAGAGGGAGCACCCCCCTACCCACATCAACGGGACAGCAGTGGAGCAGGTGGAACATTTTAAGCTCCTCGGCGTACACATCACAGACAAACTGAAATGGTCCACCCACACAGACAGTGTGGTGAAGGAGGCTGAAGAAATATGGCTCGTCACTCAAAAGCCTGACAAACTTTTACAGATGCACAATCAAGAGCATCCTGTCGGGCTGTATCACCGCATGGTACGGCAACTGCACCGCCCTCAACCGCAAGGCTCTCCAGAGGGTGATGCGGTCTGCACAACGCATCACCGGGGGCAAACTACCTGCCCTCCATGACACCTACAGCACCCAATGTCACAGGAAGGCCAAAAAGATCATCAAGGACAACCACCACCTGAGCCACTGCCTGTTCACACCGTTACCATCCAGAAGGCGAGGTCAGTACAGGTGCATCAAATCTGGGACTGAGAGATTGAAAAACAGCTTCTATCTCAAGGCCATCAGACTGTTAAACACCCATCACTAACATAGAGAGGCCGCTGCCGACATTGAGACCCGATCCCTGGCCACTTTAATAAATTAATCACTAGTCACTTTAAACAATGCCACTTTAATAATGTTTACATAACTTACATTACTCATATCACATGTATATACTGTATTTTATACCATCTATTGCACCTTGCCTATGCCGCTCGGCCATCGCTCATCCATATACTTATATGTACATATTCTCATTCACTCCTTTAGATTTGTGTGTATTAGGTAGTTGTTGGGGAATTGTTAGATTACTTGTTAGATATTACTGCACTGTCGGAACTAGAAGCACAAGCATTTCGCTAACAAGAAGCACAAGCATTAACATCTGCCAACCATGTGTATGTGACCAATAAAATGTGATTGGATTTGATCATTCCTATTTAGACACAGGCTAGGGTTATTTCGCAGTTGTTTGGTCATTCTGCTTCTGAAACTATAGCCTGCAGCATTCAAATGGACAACGCTAACTAGCAGACAGCCCAGGCCATGGAGCCAGGACCATGTTAGTGGACACAGAACACAGCTAGGATTATCAATATGTATATAAGGGCAGGTAAATAGCCTGCAAACAACTTCAAATCCACATTCGGTCCAAGACAGTACTACGGTCTGGTGTTAAGATACAAACAGAGCTCATTATTGCCGGTCGAGATGAAGATAGAAAATGGTCATCGTGTATGACTTATTATAAACCAGACATTGGAGAAAAAGACAACGTGATATCCATGATAGTGATCCAATATGTGCCATGGTGAAAAGTAGGCCATCGTAAATCTGTTTGGCAATGATTCATTATTATAATTATTCTAATAATAGGGAACGCTATTCTTATTCTGCTGGCATTCCAGTCTTTCAGGACAGACGTTATTTGAAAGAGTGTATTAAACTAGTTCTTGGCTAAAGAGGAAACAAAGACTTGTGAATGGCGAGACTCGCTAGAATTGTAGTTTATAATTATATACAGCACTCAGATTTGAAAAAGGGAGTATTTTGTTTGTTACAATGTAAAAGCCCTAGAATAGATCATTGCGTTTGAGAAAACTCATTCGTGCAGATATAGGTGTTTGTGCCGAGTTAGAAGGAAGCTGTTATCTGCAAAGCTTGATTACATTTTTCATGAGCGTGACCCAGTGGATATCACTGGAGGCTTGTGGTTCTCTCTCCCTCTCCTTCCATCTTCCCCTCTTCTTCTCTGCATCTTTTTCTCTCTCAGCTTCTCTCTCCTTTCCTTCTGTCGCCATCTCTCTCTACTTTCATTCCATGTCCATCATCTATCTATTTCTCTAATCTCAACATCCCTCCTCTTGATGTTTTTCTAATCGTTCCTTCTTCACGTCTCTCTCCGCATTTCTGCCATTTTTCCCCTCTCATCCCTCTATTGTCCCCATCTACTCTAATAGTGGACATTGATATAATAAAGCAGGACCCTGAGTCGACTGCAGTGTAGTCCATTCTCCTGCCACACACTTTATGCTAATGTTACCTCAAATTGGACAGCGGGCAATGTGGCTGCCTGAGTCTATTGCTGTTTTTACATTTTGGTCAACACATATCCCTCTCCTGCCAAAACCCCAAACTGCATCCATGTGTCTCTAAAATGTCAAAGCCCCAAGACTACCCCAAAACATTATATAATTAATTAAGAGAGCACTTCTGAAGAAACAATGATGCAAATCACTGATGTGGAACAATTAAAATGACAAAATAGTATTGGAGCCAAGGCTAGCCTATAATTAGTGTCCTATAGCTGGGATTCAGGGAATGAGTCAGTTGCTTCTATTCAACCACTGATTACTAAGCAACTCTGTAGGACATGGTTTGTTTGTTGTGTGGTCATTCTCAATGATCATAAAGAGATGACTAAGACTGTGTATGCATACATACAGTTGAGGTCGGAAGTTTACATACACCTTAGCAAAATATATTTAAACTCTGTTTCACAATTCCTGACATTTAATCCTAGTAAAAATTCCCTGTCTTAGGTCAGTTAGGATCCCCACTTTATTTTAAGAATGTGAAATGTCAGAATAATAGTAAAGAGAATGATTTATTTCAGCTTATTTTTCTTTCATCACATTCCCAGTGGTTCGGAAGTTTACATACACTCAATTAGTATTTGGTAGTATTGCCTTTAAATTGTTTAACTTAGGTCAAACGTTTTGGGTAGCCTTCCACAAGCTTCCCACAATAAGTTGGGTGAATTTTGGGCCATTCCTCCTGACAGAGCTGGTGTAACTGAGTCAGTTTTGAGGGCCTCCTTGCTAGCACACACTTTTTCAGTTCTGCCCGCAAATTGTCTATAGGATTGAGATCAGGGCTTTGTTGTCCTTAAGCCAATTGGCCACAACTTTGGAAGTATGCTTGGGGTCATTGTCCATTTGGAAGACCCATTTGCGACCAAGCTTTAACTTCCTGACTATCTACATCATTTTCTATCCTCATGATGCCATCGATTTTGTGAAGTGCACCAGTCCCTCCTGCAGCAAAGCACCCCCACAACATGATGCTGCCACCCCCGTGCTTCACGGTTGGGATGGTGTTCTTCGGCTCGCAAGCCTCCCCCTTTTCCTCCAAACATAAAGATGGTCATTATGGCCAAACAGTTTTATTTTTGTTTCATCAGACCAGAGGACATTTCTCCAAAAAGTACAATCTTTGTCCCCATGTGCAGTTGCAAAACGTAGTCTGGCTTTTTTTATGGCGGTTTTAGAGCAGTGGCTTCTTCCTTGCTGAGCAGCCTTTCAGGTTATGTCGATATAGGACTCGTTTTGCTGTGGACATAGATACTTTTGTACCTGTTTCCTCCAGCATCTT
Source organism: Salmo trutta (assembly GCF_901001165.1). Taxonomy (NCBI): domain Eukaryota; kingdom Metazoa; phylum Chordata; class Actinopteri; order Salmoniformes; family Salmonidae; genus Salmo; species Salmo trutta. Next base: position 23,950,412 of record NC_042970.1, on the reverse strand, counting down.
CACAAGGTCCTTTGCTGTTGTTCTGGGATTGATTTGCACTTTTCGCAACAAAGTACGTTCATCTCCAGGAGACAGAACGCGTCTCCTTCCTGAGCGGTATGACGGCTGCGTGGTCCCATGGTGTTTATACTTGTGTACCATTGTTTGTACAGATGAATGTGGTACCTTCAGGTGTTTGGAAATTGCTCCCGAGGATGAACCAGACTTGTGGAGGTCTACAATTTCCTTTCTGAGGTCCTGGCTGATTTCTTTTGATTTTCCCATGATGTCAAGCAAAGAGGCACTGAGTTTGAAGGTAGGCCTTGAAATACATCCACAGGTACTCCTCCAATTGACTCATATGATGTCAATTAGCCTATCAGAAGCTTCTAAAGCCATGAAATCATTTTCTGGAATTTTCCAAGCTGTTTAAAGGCACAGCCAACTTAGTGTATCTGACCCACTGGAATTGTGATACAGTGAATTATAAGTGAAATAATCTGTCTGTAAACAATTGTTGGAAAAATTACTTGTGCCATGCACAAAGTAGATGTCCTAACAGACTTGCCAAAACTATGGTTTGTTAACAAAAAATGTGTGGCGTGGTTGAAAAACGAGTTTTAATGACTCCAACCTAAGTGTATGTTAACTTCCGACTTCAACTGTATGTGTACAACAGGTATTTTCCTGATAAGCCATAATCCTATACTATTTACAGTAGTCCTGCACTGCAGCACAATGGATCCACTAAACAGTATAAACTTGTATGGATGTTGGTCGGGGTATTCTGCCTTAAACAGCATAGTGTGGGTTAGAGTGAGTGTCTCTATTCTCAGTCTGTAGTCAGTGCACGTCTCACGTGAGAGGGGAGAGAGAGGTGAATCGGTGAGAGACTGTGTCTATGTGCTGTGCACACTAACATCTCTCTTCCAGAGATGAATGGTCCAAAATGAGAGCGAACAGACAGTACTTACCTACAGAGGACCTGTTAAGTCAACTGCATAGTGATGCTTCTGTCCATGGCAAGAAGAACATGACGGGAGACACAAAATTAATTTAAGATTCACCATATTCCCGTCATGCCACAATTCTCAGTTTGTATTTCAGCGCAATAGCAGCAACGCCACTTTATTTGGTACAAAGCTGCCTTGCCGATGTTGACTTCCATGAAAGAAGACGTGCCCCGTCTGAATTCCTTTTGGGTTTCCCTCTGTCTATATGTCCATCTGTCTGTCTGTCTGCCTGTCTACAGTCGAAGGTTCTGACATATTGTCTCAAACCAGCGACCTCACCCAAACATCTGCCGCTTTAACCCGTCAATGCCGAAGGAGAGGAACAGAAGTCCTCTTCTCCCCTCCACACACAGATACATAATGTAATACAATCTAATCTTCAGCAAACAAAACAAAGATATCACCCACTGACAATTGTACACTTGGCTATTCGAGTAGCATTTCTGATACCACACTAGTCTGTTTCGCATTACTGACTGAGGCATGATTTCATGCAGGTTTTCCAGACAGCAAACAAAGAGGCGGCTAGCATATTCTCAGTACAGTAGCATAAGCATACACCTCCATCATGGCCTCCATCTTGGCCTGATCTAGCTGGCGTGTTGGTGTGTGCATGCAGGGGAAGGGGTCACCGGGACGGGTGAAGACTGGGTTCAGTGCCCGTGCTCCCAATTCCATGAGGAACACAACCATCTGCCCCGCCAATAGGTTAATCCATAGCACACAGGCTGTCCTTTCCAGCATTTTCCACACCACATATTGCAGGTCAGGGGTCGCATTCTGAGCCCAGGCACCCCTGGACTGAACAGACTCCCCCCACCCCCTTTTAGGAGGAAGAGGTCGAGAGGCTTTGTTATGGCTTTTCATTGATTGGCAACATTGATTAGAGAGGTTTTATGATGGAGAGGCTGTTGTCACAATGCTGGCTGAAAGAGGCTCATGGTGAGGAGTGAGAGACAGGAACACACAGACACACACAGAATGAGATCAAAACAGGCCTTTTCCTCAACCTGTGACATGCTCCATTTTCCTCTGCAAAGCCTCTGTTTTCAGCACTAAATTATTTGAACAGAGGGGGAAGCATCAGGGAGGGGGGATTAAAATAAGAAAAACCTGAGGGCCACTGAGGCTAAATTACCCAGAAACCTGCCTAAAATACCCCAACTGAGATGGGTATTTTTTTCAGCTAGTAAAAGCTCCTTCACTGAAGGCTAGCATGACGGCAGAGGGTAAGAGAGAGAAAGGCTTTAAAACAATCAATTTACAGAGGGATGGAGAGAGAGAGCCAGGGGGTGGAGGGGAGGAGCAGACGGAGAGATGGATCGAGGGAGAGAGAAAGGGAAAGAGAGAGGGAGACAGCGAGGGGGACAGGAGGAGAGGAGAGGGGGTAAACTAGTATCCTGGAAACCCTGCTGCTAGCCAGCTCTGGTGAAGCAGGCATGTCAACAGATCACAGCTTAATAATAGAGCCCCCATCACAGAGCACTGCCGTCTCCGCCAGACACATACGCACAAGACACAGACAGCTTCCGTTTGACCAAAACACATCAGCTGACATTTCTGCCAGCGATCTGCCTCTGTCTCATATACTGATATGTTCCGCCTGATGAACAGCAATCCCCTTACACTCTCTTTATCTCTACATTCCTTCTTTCCCACCCCAACCATTAAATCCTTGAAGCCAAAGCCAAATAGTGAGCAAATACCTCTGAGCTGTGATTTCCTCAGCTAGTCCAGGGCTACACGACACACAGCAGAGAATCCAGTCAGGTAAGGATGAAAAAAAACACAAAACAGATAGCTCTTTATCCACAGGGAGCGCGTCCAACGCTCGCATCCGAGCTACTTCCTCCCCTTGTCTGTCTGTGATTCGCTGTCGATATCTGTCGGTCTGTCTCTCTGTCCGATGGGTTATCCTGTTCCTGCCAGGCTGAGAGTCCAGGCTCAGCCGATGTGAGATATACACTCACTCACACAAACACTTACAGTGCTGTGCTCCTCCGCTCTGCTCTGCTCCTGTCTGACTGAACCAAACCAACGTCTCCAGTCTCCCACATGCACCCACCCACCTCCTCTCAGTCTCTCACTCGGTCTCGCTTGCCCTCGCTCCCCCTCCCTTTTTTCTCTCTCCTCCCCTCCCCTCAGTAGCCTATATATCTCTCTATCACACACAGACGTTGTCACACATGCTTCCTCTGTTCTGACAAACAAGGCAGTCCCAGCAAGGTAGCCCATCCCCACGCATCATGTGACCCCCGCAATCAACACTACCAAAGGCAAGCCCGGTGCAGAGATGGACAGAGCTGGTCTACTGGGGCTGGGCTGCTCAGGCTAGAAGGATGGGGCTAGGTCTGAACAAAAGGCTGGGGATGGGGTGGAATAGGGCTTAGATTAGTGACTGAATGAGATGTGGCATATAGAGTGTGGGTGCATGAATATACACTGAGTATACAAAACCCAGTTCCTTCCATATCATAGACCGACCAGGAGAATCCAGGTGAAAGCTATGATCCCCCTTATTAAATCCACTTCAATCAGTGTAGATGAAGGGGAGGAGACAGGTTAAAGAAGGATTTTTAAGCTTTGGATTGTGTGTGTGTGTACCATTCAGAGGGTGAATGGGCAAGACAAAAGATTTAAGTGCCTTTGAACGGGGTATGGTAATAGGTGCCAGATGCATCAGGTTGAGTGTGTCAAGAACTGCAACACTGCTGGATTTTTCACACTCAACAGTTTCCCCTGTGCATCAAGAATGGTCCACCACCCAGCTAACTTGACAACTGTGGGAAGCATTGGAATCAACATGGGCCAGCATCCCTGTGGAACGCTTTCGACACCTTGTAGAGTCCATGCCCCGACGAATTGAGGCTGTTCTGAAGGCAAAAGGGTGGGGGGGTACAACTTAATATAAGGTAGGTGTTCCTAATGTTTGGTATACTGACTGTATGTTGACACTGTTTTGCTTCAATTTCAGTGGGCACATGTAGTCGCATGTGGGGAGTTAAGGCATCCACCTGCTTCCCAGCCGAAACAGTTCGGAACAGTTTGTGCATATATTATGATGACATTGTGACGTTTCTGTTTGTTTTGGACTTCGGCTGTTTTTTTCGGCTGTTCGGCAAACACATTTTTTTCTCTCGAGGCAAGCCGAAGTCATTAGCTGAAGTCTACGCCCCCTTGTCTGCGACTGGTCAACAGTAGGGAGAGACAACTCGTGTGTGAGATGACTTGTCCTTATGCAAAAAAAATTCACGTCAGAAATTCTGCACCAAACATCCTAGTCAGATGCAAAACTGTGCGACTAAGGTCTTGGTCAAAAATGTCAAATTGAATGACAGACTTCATTTATTTTAATTCTGACTATTTTGACGAAGCGTATACTGGCTACGGTGTCTCAAAATGGACAAACAGTACTATTGACGCTTTTTTCTAGCTTTGCAAGCGAAGGTCTTTTAAGGGAGTGTGCGAGCACACTTGTTCGGTTCGGCTAGTAGAGCTAGGCTAGGCACCAGCTGAACTGAAGCATGCTGATGACTTCAGGAGGGGTGGTGGGAGAAAGGACGTGGGGTATAGAAGCAGCAAGAGGAGCAGCCTTGAGTTCCTGTTCCTTAATTAACCCCTCGAGGCTGGTCTGAGGCATACAAGTCTATAATTTTAATGGAGGTTTATTTGAACAGTGAAAGACAGAATAAAAACAAAAAATCCAGAAAAACGCATGTCAAAAATGTTATAAAAGGATTTGCATTTTAATGAGGGAAATAAGTATTTGACCCCTCTGCAAAACATGACTTAGTACTTGGTGGCAAACCCTTGTTGGCAATCACAGAGGTCAGACGTTTCTTGTAGTTGGCCACCAGGTTTGCACACATCTCAGGAGAGATTTTGTCCCACTCCTCTTTGCAGATCTTCTCCAAGTCATTAAGGTTTCGAGGCTGACGTTGGGCAACTCGAACCTTCAGCTCCCTCCACAGATTTTCTATGTGATTAAGGTCTGGAGACTTGTTAGGCCACTCCAGGACCTTAATGTGCTTCTTCTTGAGCTACTCCTTTGTTGCCTTGGCCATGTGTTTTGGGTTATTGTCATGCTGGAAAACCCATCTCCAATGCCCTGGCTGAGGGAAGGAGGTTCTCACCCAATATTTGACGGTACATGGCCCCGTCCATCGTCCCTTTGATGCGGTGAAGTTGTCCTGTCCCCTTAGCAGAAAAACACCCCCAAAGCATAATGTTTACACCTCCATGTTTGACGGTGGGGATGGTGTTCTTGGGGTCATAGTCAGCATTCCTCCTCCTCCAAACACGGCGAGTTGAGTTGATGCCAAAGAGCTCATCTGACCACAACACTTTCACCCAGTTGTCCTCTGAATCATTCACATGTTCATTGGCAAACTTCAGACGGGCATGTATATGTGCTTTCTTGAGCAGGGGGACCTTGCGGGCACTGCAGAATTTCAGTCCTTCACGGCGTAGTGTGTTACCAATTGTTTTCTTGGTGACTATGGTCCCAGCTGCCTTGAGATCATTGACAAGATCCTCCCGTGTAGTTCTGGGCTGATTCCTCACCGTTCTCATGATCATTGCAACTCCACAAGGTGAGATCTTGCATGGAGCCCCAGGCCGAGGGAGATTGACAGTTCTTTTGTGTTTCTTCCATTTGCGAATAATCGCACCAACTGTTGTCACCTTCTCACCAAGCTGCTTGGCGATGGTCTTGTAGCCCATTCCAGCCTTGAGTAGGTCTACAATCTTGTCCCTGACATCCTTGCAGAACTCTTTGGTCTTGGCCATGGTGGAGAGTTTGGAATCTGATTGATTGATTGCTTCTGTGGACAGGTGTCTTTTATACAGGTAACAAACTGAGATTAGGAGCACTCCCTTTAAGAGTGTATAAAAGACTCCTGGGAGACAGAAATCTTTCTGATTGAGAGGGGGTCAAATACTTATTTCCCTCATTAAAATGCAAATCAATTTATAACATTTTTTTTAAATGCGTTTTTCTGGATTTTTTTGTTGTTATTCTGTCTCTCACTGTTCAAATAAACCTACCATTAAAATTATATACTGATCATTTCTTTGTCAGTGGGCAAACGTACAAAATCAGCAGGGGATCAAATACTTTTTCCCCCTCACTGTAGCCGCTCGAGAGCACCCTTACCTGCCGATCTATAAATTACATCTCCGTAATCTAGCATGGGTAGGATGGTCATCTGAATCAGGGTTAGTTTGGCAGCTGGGGTGAAAGAGGAACAATTACGATAGGGGAAACCAAGTCTAGATTTAACATTAGCCTGCAGCTTTGGTATGCGCTGAGAGAAGGACAGTGTACTAACCATACTCCCAAGTACTTTTATGAGGTGACTACCTCAAGCTCTAAACCCTCAGAAGTAGTACTCACACCGGTGGGGAGAGGGGTATCCTTCTTACCAAACCACATGCCCTTTGTTTTGGAGGTGTTCAGAACAAGATTAAGGGCAGATAAAGCTTGTTGGACACAAAGAAAGCTTTGTTGTTGAGCGTTTAACACAAAATCTGGGAAGGGGCCAGCTGAGTATAAGACTATGATCTGCATATAAATGGATGAGAGAGATTCCTATTGCCTGAGCTATGTTGTTGATGTAAATTGAGAAGAGCATGGGGCCTAGGGTTGAGCCTTGGGGTACTCCATTGGTGACAGGCTGTGGCTGAGAGAGCAGGTGTTCTGACTTTATACACTGCACTCTTTGAGAGAGGTAGTTAGCAAACCAGGCCAAAGACCCCTCAGAGACACCAATACTCCATAGCCGGCCCACAAGAATGGAATGGTCTACCGCATCAAAAGCTTTGACCAAGTCAATAAAAATAGCAGCACAACATTGCTTAGATTCAAGGGCAATGGTGACATAATTTAGGACCTTTAAGGTTGCAGTGACACATCCATAACCTGAGCGGAAACCAGATTGCACACCAGAGAGAATACTATAGACATCAAGAAAGTTTTTTCAACACTTTTGATAAACAAGGCAAAATAGAAATTGGCCTATAACAGTTAGGATCAGCTTGATCTCCCCCTTTAGATAAAGGACGCACCCCGTGGCTACATTCTAAGCAATGGGAACCTCCCCAGAGAAGAGAGACAGGTTAAAAAGGTCAGAGATAGGCTTGGCAATGAGAGTGGCTGCAACATTAAAGAAGGGGTCTAAACCATCTGACCCAGCTCCATTAGCACCTCTGACTCAGTGATCGCCTGCAGGGAGAAACTTTGTAACGGGGCAGGGGAAAAAGAGGGAGGACCATCGGGGCTAGTTGCATTAAAAGGGGTGGGAGATGAGGAAATGTTGGATGGGCAAGGAAACATGGCTGAGTCAAATAGGAATCCTGACTTAATGAAGTGGTGATTAAAGAGCTCAGCCATGTGCTCCTTGTCAGTAACAACCACATCATCAACATTAAGGGACATGGGCAGCTGTAAGGAGGAGGGTTTATTCTCTGGGTATTTAACCATTTTCCAGAACTTCTTGGGGGTTAGACCCACAGAGCGAGAACTGCTCCTTAAAGTAACTAACTTTGGCCTTCCGGCTCAGCTCGTTACCTGTATAAAAGACACCTGGGAGCCAGAAATCTTTCTGATTGAGAGGGGGTCAAATACTTATCTCCCTCATTAAAATGCAAATCAATTTATAAAATTTTTGACATGCGTTTTTCTGGATTGTTTTTGTTGTTATTCTGTCTCTCACTGTTCAAATAAACCTACCATTAAAATTATAGACTGATCATTTCTTTGTCAGTGGGCAAACATACAAAATCAGCAGGGGATCAAATACTTTTTTCCCCTCACTGTAACCATCAATACAGCATCTCCTAATGAATGATAATTTCTGTCCAAATATATTTTCTGGATGGAAAAAAGTTTACATAAATTTCAATGACTAAAACCAGATATAAAGTATGTAGAACAGATAATGGACATGTATATTCTTTAAATTAGATTATGTTTGAGAACTTACAACCACCAAAATAAAAGGCTCAACAGTCAGAGTATCTAAAATTCTAAAAATGATTCATTCAGGAGTATTTTTGTCATGGTATGGGGCCCCCATTGATTTTGTTATAATGTTTGAGTCACTTAGATGGCATAAACCATGGAAAAATATGAATAATTGCAGGAAATTAGCTTTAAACTGCAAATGTTTCTCTCTGCCTCATGACAAAATGTGCAGAATTGCATGAAATTTGCTTTAAAAATGAAACATTTTATTTGCACCAAATGGCAAAATGTGTAGAATTGCAGGAAATTAGCTTTAAACAAATACATTTTGTCACTGCAGCCGACATGAGGGCCTCAACAATTTTCATACCCCTGGCCATGCCAATGGCCACGCCCCCGCAACACCCACCACCTAAGCCCCATTTTGATCCACAAAAAAACTCTGAATTACCAGGAATGAGGGAGATGTTTGGCTACAGAAAAGCCACTTCATTTATGAAATGGCTACATCCTTGACTATATTACAATAGCCATTTATTTGTATCTTTTTGATTTTAAAAACATTATAACAAGACAATATTCAAATCTCGATGTCCTCAGTCTCACCTTTCTCATCAGCCACTTTCACAGCAGAGGGATCACTTTTGGCTTACAGGAGTTCAGACAACAAACCCGTCTAACAAAGCAAACTCCTCAGAAAATAGGGCAGAAGTGTCTATGGGAGTGTGAGATATCCCCTAGGTTGCACAGAGAGACAAGAAAGCTGCTATTTCGGGGGACAGACATGAATCATGTTATCCCTGCTGGATCGGTGCTTCAAAATGAGACCTTACCCAGGGAGAAGCTGTCTTACTTTAGATCAGCCAGCAGTTTAGGTTAGTCCATCTCTTTTATCATCAAAAGAACAAGAGGTCTGAGAACACTGAAAATATGCTTCCAGGCACTCAACACAGAAGCTACATAGTGAAATAATCACTAGCAAGATGAATTCACATCCTCACACACAACCTGTTAGTGTGTGTTTGCTGAAGGTGAGTGTGGAGGGGTTTGGGTATGTACCCCAGAGACTCCTCCCTTCATTGAATCCCTCTTGACAATGCCTTTCGTTGACTTAAACTAATGATGATGTCAGCTTAATGACATTTCAAAAGACATTAAAAACCCTTTGTTTACCCCCCACCGACCAAGATCCATCCATCCATCCATCCAAAAGCACCCCATCCCTCAAACCAGTTTCTATATATTTTTTAATAAAGTGCTTTTCAAATATATACATTTTATTTTTTTATATAAAGTGGGGGAAAAAATCCAATGTTTTTATGAATATCGATAGCAACAACAGAATACAATTTGTGGAGTTTATTACACTCACTGTATCTCACATAGGCTTTGAAAAAGCACCCGCGAGTACCAGTCACGGCAAGTGGAGATGGCTGCTGGTAAGCTTCCTTGACATTCATTTTTGCCAACACATGGCTAGCCTTTGTTTAACCAGTTTAACAGCTGCTTTTAGTGAAAATGTGTTTGGATTTAGTCTATTAGCTAGAAAGGTATGTTAAGAGATTACCTCTTCCAATTATAAGGTGGAGAGGTCAAAATAATGAATCTATATTACGAATCTATATATTTTAAAATGTTGATAAGGCTACTTCTCGTTGCCATTATTATTCACCTTTTTTTGCTAACATATGATGGGGGTCCCTGGGTCGCCGGTTTGCCTAGGCGGGGGACCCTGGTCAAGAAAAGGTTGAAGACCCCTGGATGACTGCTAAAAAGAGGTAATAAACCTACTTTGTATATGACTTGGAGGACATTAACACTTGTTTTGCCCACCAGTACTATGCCTTTTGACGTTTGTCATGTTTTAGTGGGTGCCAAATAAAATTAAATGGTATTTCGCAAATGCGCCAAACACAATAGGTGTAGACTTTACTGTGAAATGCTTACTTACGATCCCTTTCCCAACAATGCAGAGTTGAAAAAAAAAACAAATCAAGGAAATCGTAACACAATACAATGAAAGACGACAGTACATACAAGTAGTATGGGTACCAAGTCAATTTGCAGGGGTACAAGGTAGTTGAGGTAATATATACATGTACACTACCATTCAAAAGTTTGGGGTCACTTAGAAATGTCCTTGTTTTTGAAAAAAAAAAAAAAAAAATTGTCCACTAAAATAACATCAAATTTATCAGAAATACAGTGTAGACATTGTTAATGTTTTAAATGACTATTGTAGCTGGAAACGGCTGATTTTTTTATGGAATATATACATAGGCGTATAAAGGCCCATTATAAGAAACCATCACTCCTGTGTTCCAAAGGCACATTGTGTTAGCTAATCCAAGTTTATCATTTTAAAAGGCTAATTGATCATTAGAAAACCCTTTTGCAATTATGTTAGCACAGCTGAAAACTGTTGTGCTGATTAAAGAAGCAATTAAACTGGCCTTCTTTAGACTAGTTGAGTATCTGGAGCATCAGCCTTTGTGGGTTCGATTACAGGCTCAAAATGGCCAGAAACAAAGAACTTTCTTCTGAAACTCAGTCTATTTTTGTTCTGAGATTTGAAGGCTATTCCATTTGAGAAATTGCCAAGAAACTGAAGATCTTGTACACCGCTGTGTACTACTCCGTTCACAGAACAGCACAAACTGGCTCGAACCAGAATAGAAAGAGGAGTGGGAGGCCCCGGTGCACAACTGAGCAAAAGGACAAGTACATTAGAGTGTCTAGTTTGAGAAACAGACGCCTCACAAGTCCTCAACTGGCAGCTTCATTAAATAGTTCCCGCAAAACACCAGTCTCAACATAAACAAACAAAAAAATTCTCAGAACAAGAATAGACTGAAGAGTTTCAGAAGAAAGAAAGGTATTCCTTTTGTCCAGGTGGGAACGAGCAATGTGGAGTGTGATTGAGATTGTGTCATCTGTGGATCTGTTGGGGCGGTATGCACATTGGAGTGGGTCTAGGGTTTCCGGGATGATGGTGCTGATGTGAACCATGACCAGACTTTTAAAGCACTTCATGGCTACAGATGTGAGTGCCACGGGTCGGTAGTCATTTAGGCAGGTTACCTCCGCTTTCTTGAGCACATGGACTATGGTGGTCTGCTTGAAACATGTAGGTATTAGACTTGAGGGAGAGGTTGAAAATGTCCGTGAAGATACTTGCCAGTTGGTCCGCGCATGCTCTAAGTACATGTCCTGGTAATCCGTCTGGCCCTGCGGCCTTGTGAATGTTGACCTGTTTCAAAGGTGTTGCTCACATCGGATACCGAGAGCGTGATCACACAGTCGTCCGGAACAGCTGGTGCTCTCATGCATGCTTCAGTGTTGCTTGCTTGAAAGCAAGCATAAAAGGCATTTTGCCCGTCTTGTAGACTCACGTCACTGGGCATGTCACAGCTAGGTTTCCCTTTGTAGTCCGTAATAGTTTGCAAGCACTGCCACATTTGACGAGTGTCAGAGCCGGTGAAGTAGGATTCAGTCTTAGTCCTATATTAACGTATTGCCTTTTGATGGTTCGTCTGAGGGCATAGCAGGAATTCTTATTAGCGTCCGGATTAGTGTCCCGTACCATGAAAGCGGCAGCTCGGCTTTAGCTCTGTGCGGATGTTACTTCTAATCCCTGGCTTTTGGTTGGGATATGTACATACATATCACATATCCCAACCAGTCACTGTGGGGAGGACGTTGTCGATGCACTTATTAATGAAGCTGGTGGCTGATGTGGTAAACTCCTCAATGCCATCAGATGAATCCTGGAACATATTCCAGTCTGTGCTAGCAAAACAGTCCTGTAGCTTAGCATCCACTTCATTGGACCACTTCCATATTGAGTGTGGCATTAGTACTTTCGGTTTGAGTTATGGTAAGATTTGCCAAATGGAGGGCGAGAGAGAACTTTGTATGCATGTGTGTGTGGAGTAAAGGTGATCTAGTTCTTTCACCTCTAGTCGCACGGTTGACATGCTGGTAGTAATGAGGTAAGATGGATTTGAGTTTTCCTGCAGTAGAATCACCGGCCACTAGGAGTGCCGCCTCTGGGTGAGCATTTTCTTGTTTGCTCATGGTCCTATACAGGTCATTGAGTGCGGTCTTACTGCCAATATTGGTTTGTGGTGGTAAGTAGACAACTACAAAAAATATTGCTGACAACTCTATTGGTAAATAGTATGATCTACAGCTTATCATGAGGTATTCTAACTCAGGCGAGCAGAACTTCGAGACTTTCTTAATATTAGAGCTTGTGCAGCAGCGTTGTTAAGAGTTTGCCCGATGCTGCCATTCTGTCCTGCCAATGTATAGAAAAAACAGTTTGATTTATTATTTTCCATGTCATGATTCGGAGAAACATAGGATATCACAGTTCTTCGCGTTGATAGGATAGTCTCAAACTTAGCTCATCAAGTTTAGTCTTCAGTGACTGCATGTTTGCCAAAGGAATGGAAGGTAGAGGTGGTTTATCCACTCGCCGACATAGTCCTGCCGGGCTCTATAACGGCGCCTCTTCCTTCTTCGAGTGTCGGGGATTTGGGCCTGGTCCGGGATGAACAGAATGTCTTTAACCTCCGACTCATTGAAGTACCAATCCTCATCCAAATCGAAGTTAGTGATGCTGTTCTGAAGTCCAGAAGCTCTTTTCAGTCATACAGTGGCTTGCGAAAGTATTCACCTCCATTGGCATTTTTCCTATTTTGTTGCCTTACAACCTGGAATTAAAATATTTTTTTTTTGGGGGGTGGGGGGGGTTGTATCATTTGATTACACAACATGCCTACCACTTTGACAATGCAAAATATTTTTATTGTGAAACAAAAAATATAAGACAAAAGAAAACAGAAAACTTGAGCGTGCATAACTATTCACCCCCCCAAAGTCAATACTTTGTAGAGCCACCTTTTGCAGCAATTGCAGCTGCAATTCTCTTGGGGTATGTCTCTATAAACTTGACACATCTAGCCACTGGGATTTTTGCCCATTCTTCAAGGCAAAACTGCTCCAGCTCCTTCAAGTTGGATGGGTTCCGCTGGTGTACAGCAGTCTTTAAGTCATACCACAGATTCTCAATTGGATTGAGTTCTGGGCTTTGACTAGGCCATTCCAGGACATTTACATGTTTCCCCTTAAACCACTCAAGTGTTGCTTTAGCAGTATGCTTAGGGTTATTGTCCTGCTTGAAGGTGAACCTCCATCCCAGTCTCAAATCTCCTGAAGACTGAAACAGGTTTCATTCAAGAATTTCCCTGTATTTAGCGCCATCCATCATTCCTTCAATTCTGACCAGTTTCCCAGTCCCTGCCGATGTGGGGTGATGAGTGTTGCTTGCCATCCCACTGTGGGGATGTTGTTCTCGGGGTGATGAGAGGTGTTGTGTTTGCGCCAGACATAGCGTTTTCCTTGATGGCCAAAAAGCTCAATTTTAGTCTCATCTGACCAGAGTACCTTCTTCCATATTTTTTGGGAGTCTCCCACATGCTGTTTGGCGAACACCAAACGTGTTTGCTTATTTTTTCTTTAAGCAATGGCTTTTTTTCTTGACACTCTTCCGTAAAAGCCCAGCTCTGTGGAGTGTACGGGTTAAAGTGGTCTTATGGACAGATACTCCAATCTCCATTGTGGAGCTTTGCAGCTCCTTCAGGGTTATCTTTGGTCTCTTTGTTGCCTCTCTGATTAATGCCCTCCTTGCCTAGTCCGTGAGTTTTGGTGGGCGGCCCTCTCTTGGCAGGTGGTGCTCCGTGAGATGTTCAATGTTTCTGATATTTTTCAATAACCCAACCCTGATCTGTACTTCTCCACAACTTTGTCCCTGACCTGTTTGGAGAGCTCCTAGGTCTTCATGGTGCCGCCCCACTGCTTAGTGGTGTTGCAGACTCTGGGGCCTTTCAGAACAGGTGTATATATACTGAGATCATGTGACACTTAGATTGCACACAGGTGGACTTTATTTAACGAATGATGTGACTTCTGAAGGTAATTGGTTGCACCAGATGTTATTTAGGGGCTTCGTAGCAAAGGGAGTGAATACATAAGCATGCACCACTTTCCGTTATTCATTTTTTTGACTTCTTTTGAAACAAGTAATTTTTTTCATTTCAATTCACCAATTTGGACTATTTTGTGTTTGTCCACTACATGAAACCCAAATAAAAATATATTTAAATTACAGGCTGTAATGCAACAAAATAGGATAAACGATAAAGGGGGGGTGAATACTTTTGCAAGGCACTGTAGGAAATGATGGCGGAAATATTATGTACAAAAAAAATTCAGATCAGTGGACACAAAATAGCACAATTGGTCAGGAGCCCTTAAAACGGCTGCTGTTCCCCCCAGCGTCATTATTAAGGTGTGTTAGGAGGACATACCTAAGCATAGAACCAGAAAAACGTGTTCACCTTTGAGTGTCCTTTGACTATACATGTGCTCTCATCTTGTCTTCTATGGGATGGGGTAAGATGATGACGACTGGTTGAATATAACAAAAATGTTCTGTAATGAATTGTTTAAGCTCTGCTTTGACAGTGCTAAAATGCAGAAACATGAGTAGATATCAGTATGAAAAAGGTACATACAGATACAAACCACCATAAAAATCTATTAACTTGAGGACCCCTTCGAGATAAAATCCCGATAACGGGATTGGTTGGACAACAACCAGTGAGATAGCACGGCGTGAAATTAAAAAAATAATAATCTCAAAATTAAAATTAAAGTATTATACGGCATTTTAAAGATACTCTACTCCTTTATGCAACCACTTTGTCAGATTTCAAAATAACTTTACGGAAAAAGCACATTGTTCAATATTCTGAGTACAGAACTTAGCCTTCAATGCTAAGCTATACAGTTAGCCTACAACCACGGCGTCGACAAATCTCTAAAAATATGTTCTAAATATTTTCTTACCTTTGCTGATCTTCGGCGGAATGCACTCGGAAGGGCTCCCACTTCCACAAGAAATGTTCATTTGTTCTGCAAAGTCCATCATTTATGTCCAAATACGTCCGTTTTGTTGACCCATCCAGAACACTTTACAATGCCATGTGGCATGGACGCAAATCCATAGACGAAATGTTCAAAAGTTCCATAACCGTTTGTTGAAACATGTCAAACGATGTTTACAATCAATCCTTTAGGGTATTTTTTAACGTAAAATTGCGAGAATTTTACAACCGGGCAATAGGTATTCATCCCAGAAGAATAATAACAAACAGCGAAGTCACGTGCATGCGCGTCACGAGACACCTGTCCTCAGACTGGCCAGTGATTGACTGAGCCACAATTTTCTGCCCGGTAACAGGTGACGGATGAAACCTGTTCCTAAAGATTGTTGACAGCCAATGGAAGCCTTAGGAGGTGCAACGTAAATCCTATGTCACCGGCCGTGAAAATACTGCCCCCTAGCCCCAAGAGGTTAATAACATCCACACACCTGCCTTGCAGCCCTTACAGGTGTCAGTCAGACTGGTGGATCAGATATACAAATACCAACTACCCAAAACCATGTACATGTAGACATGCACACACACACCATCAGCATAGCCTAGACAAAGAAACGGTCTGTAGGTTTTCAACAACGCAGCTACACATCACAAACCTGGTTGTTTTCCCTCAGCCCACCTGATGCTTGACTATGTCAGTCTGTTTCTGAGTGAGATGTAGGCTACACAGAACTGAGCGTTTCCCTGCTAACCCCCAGCTAATGCTTAGACACAGTGAACAGTACGACATGCTACAGACGGCACCATCCTCCAGCCTGAAGGAAACAACCATACAAGGGAAAGAACAGGGTAAAGATGAAACTAGAGGACACCGATAACATCTCCCTGCCTATATACCTGTCTAATGGTTTATACTGTGAAGCTCCCTTTCTGTAATCTGCAATGCAGAGAGAATACTCGCAATAACATCTGCTCAGGTGGCATCTTGAGCTGATGCTAGGAGAATCTGCAGATACACTCACTCACCACACATCTACTCTACCATCATCCAATAGCTTTCGGGCACAAACAGAAACATCAAATCAAATCCAATTTTATTGGTCACATACACATGGTTAGCAGATGTTATTGCGAGTGTAGCGAAATTATTGTACACATATGCACAGACAGACGAGTACTTATGCAAGCTGACACATTATAGACAGAGGACAGTCTTCTGCCTGTGAAAAGCACAAGGCAAAGTTATGCGCCACATACAAACCATGCAGGATAAAATTAGGCAGAGAAAAAGGGCTACTAGGGGTCCGCCATCTGTGCCTGTGTGCTAGATGTAGCTGAGCCTGCTTGTGGTCCCCCATCTGTGCCTGTGTGCTAGATGTAGCTGAGCCTGCTAGTGGTCCCCCATCTGTGCCTGTGTGCTAGATGTAGCTGAGCCTGCTAGTGGTCCGCCATCTGTGCCTGTGTGCTAGATGTAGCTGAGCCTGCTAGTGGTCTCCCATCTGTGCCTGTGTGCTAGATGTAGCTGAGCCTGCTAGTGGTCCCCCATCTGTGCCTGTGTGCTAGATGCAGCTGAGCCTGCTAGTGGTCCCCCATCTGTGCCTGTGTGCTAGATGTAGCTGAGCCTGCTAGTGGTCCCCCATCTGTGCCTGTGTGCTAGATGTAGCTGAGCCTGCTAGTGGTCCCCCATCTGTGCCTGTGTGCTAGATGTAGCTGAGCCTGCTTGTGGTCCCCCATCGGTGCCTGTGTGCTAGATGTAGCTGAGCCTGCTAGTGGTCCCCCATCTGTGCCTGTGTGCTAGATGTAGCTGAGCCTGCTAGTGGTCCCCCATCTGTGCCTGTGTGCTAGATGTAGCTGAGCCTACTAGTGGTCCCCCATCTGTGCCTGTGTGCTAGATGTAGCTGAGCCTGCTTGCGTGTCTGCCGCTCTCCATCGTCCGTCTTCGCTTCTGTCCAACCCCCTCTCCAACCCCGAACCCCACCCCCGACCCCATCACTTTAGCCTATACACAAGCCATCCACCATGCTCCAGCATGGCAATACATCACACACACACACAAAAAAGAATAGCAGCAACAGCAGACAAATCAAAGCCCACTTGCCTTGATGCAGAGCGAGGGAGAGAGGAAGAGAGAGGTAGAGCGGTAGCCCATAGACTGCAGCAAGGATCCTGCTGATCTCTCTATGCAGGGCAGGCAGGCAGGCTGAGGCACAAACACAGAGAGGAGAGCTCTGCTGCTGCCGAGAGCATCACAGCGACGAGAGGAAAACAACGGCGGAGAAGAGGGAGCAGCAGCTACAGCAGCGAAAATAAGATTGGGATTGCAGAGCAGAATGCAGAGCAGGTGAGGTGACCGCAGGGAAATCGACCAACGCCGGAACATTGAAGAGGGAAAAGAGGGTAGCAGAGGGAGACAGAAGAGAGAGAAAAAGGGAGAGCGAGGAGAGAGAGAGAGTAGTGGACTGTGGTAGCTGGAGATTGAGAGGGGCTGTGGTGAGGCTAGTGTGAGAAGTCAACAGTGTGAGGAAAGGCAGGAGAAGGAGCCAGAGTCATTACGCTGCTCGTCTATACTGTAGTTGATATTCCCCATCCAGCACAACAATAGTCTATAGAATCTGTAGAAGGGCAGGCAGGGAGAGCCGGTTGGCCGGGTCACTTCCTGTCTACTAGGCACTGAGGACAGGTGACAATAACATCACAGACACACTCTGATTATATGAATGATGAAAGAGTGGAGTCAAGCATAGTCTCGGAGATGTGTGTGTGTATAAGAGAAGGGGAGTTTGAGCACCAGAGAAGGGAGGCTTGAGGAGGATTTCTCCAGTCAGGAGTACAGCACACTCCTCCATCTGTCACCTCCAGTTGCTTTCTGTCCATTAATCACAGCCTCCTCGCACACGCCCTAGCTGACCCAAAGACACATCTATGGAAGGGCAAGGGGAGAAACCAAACCACGGCCGAAAACATAACCAGTCCTGGTGCCCTTTTACCTCCTCTCTCACTCCACATCTATACTGCGTCTATTTGTAAGAAATGAATCCAATTAATGCATGTATTGTTATTACTGCATATCATATTGTACAACAATACACCTTCGGTGGTATGTTTCCTTCCTTGGTTAACCATAATACCATTTATCAGGATGTCAATGGGAGTCGGAGTCAGGAGAGAAGAGCTAGGCCTTTGGTAATTAAAACGTCCATTATGACCAGACTAGCACAATCCAGGCCTGTCTGGCTGACATATGGCACACTGGGTAATTCCAATAAAGTCCTGAGGAAAAAGCCCCTGGAATACAGACAGCAATTTGCGTGAGAGGGTCATGAATAAACTAATTGAAAATCCAATGATGAGAATCATTAGGAAAAAGCCCTGTCTGGAGTAGGCTATAGGCCAATCAGGCCTCTCAATGCACACATTAAAGGATGTATCTGGGGCATTAGAAAACATGCTTGGATAACAAGGCATTGAAGGACAGGAATATAATTAACAGTGTTGAAATGCCGTACTACTCAAGGCCTTGATAATGTAGTAGACACATTGAATTGTGGGTTGGGTGAGGGGACTAAAGTAACCTAGCCAATAAATCAAATACTGTATGTTTGGTATAACAAAAAAACAAGGAATGCCATCCCATCCATAAATGCCAAATGGCAGTTGCTGACCTCTACACATCTATATCCTAAAAATAACCCATTCTATTCCCCTATGTTATGTGTATGACTGCACAGTCTCCTGGTCTCACCAGTTGATCGCTCTTCGTCTGTCTGTCTGTCTGTCTGTCTGTCTGTCTGTCTGTCTGTCTGTCTGTCTGTCTGTCTGTCTGTCTGTCTGTCTGTCTGTCTGTCTGTCTGTCTGTCATGGCTAGCACATTAACACCAGGGAATTCCATCTCCAACATCAGAAGGATGATAATCGAAGCTGCTGCACAGGGATTGGTCCACACAGCTGGATTTAGGATCCAAATGGGAATGTGGAGAACAGGGCATCCATCTATCTCTCTGGCCACAGAGAGAAGGGAATATCCACAGAAAACAGGTCCAAATCCTTGGACATCATGTAATATACTGTACATCCGGAGAAGAAATAGGAGTGAAGATGGGCGTGAGGTTCTGATCAAGATGTAGTGTGTTTAATCACTGTGTCTATTGATCGAGCGAAAGCCCCCAGGCCTATCAACCATGGAATGCGCTGGACCTTCTCACTCTAATCAAATAGTACTGGGAAAAGTAAATATCTGTCTGATTGAATGGCTAAAGAGGACTGAGAGCATGGGCTTCATGGTCATCTGGTTCCAATCATCAGTGGGAGGAGGAAGCCATCTCCTCCCGTCTGTGTGTTATCCAGTGCTCACGACTCGCATAGTATTCTGAGTAGCTGTATCTCTGGGGGGCAAGAAGCTCCCTTAGAACCTGACAACCCATTTGACCATTCAGATGACACAGAGACATACAGGAACATGAGAATGAGTAGCCATAACCCCTTATGTCCAGCGTGAAGCTTCACTAAACAGCGCCGAGTCCTTCCAAAGCTACAAACCAAACCAGCACAGTAAACATAAGACATTAAACCAATAACACAAAGATTAGGAGGAAGAAGATGACGATGAGGAGGAGTAGAAAACAGAACTTAAAAGGTTGTGTGCTACTCACAAGGCACAGCATGGCGGTAGAGGTTGTCTCGAATGGTCTGCTGCAGTTCGTGGTCCTGTGAGGACTTCAGGAAGCGCTGGCTCAGATAGTGCTTCAGGTCCTTATTTAGCTTGGTTCCTGTAGGCAGCCAGACAAACAGGAAGACATGTGTTAACTACATCACAACACGGACGCCCCGACTGTATATAACAGCAGCAAATCCAAACATGGCTGCCTTGCATTTTGTGTGCACACCACTCTCACAGTCCATTTCATTACATCCATAGAAAGCAGGGGAGAACGACTGCCCCTCTCATTGAAGCCACGGAGGGTCAAGGCCGACCGCGGTACTGCAGACATTGTTAGCAGAAAACAGGATCCCTCATTATAGTGAATGGAAAAACTGCAATCTTCGTGGTACATTTTTGTGGAGCAGCTCAAACTGCGCAAGTTATGTCTCCATGAAATACCATCTTAACGTACTTCATTTGGCTTCAATGCGCTATTGAGTCTTTACATAGGAATGAATGGTGTCATGTGATCTATGGCTTTGTCTATTCATACATACAGTCATTGATAGAAACACACCAGTCGGACATGAATAGGCATAATATAACAGAGACTCAGTTCTCCCTCCCTCCCTTGCAAACCTTCCATTGTCACTCGGAGGGGTACCTGGCTAGCTCTCTCTCTCCCAGACTGTAGACAGTCAGTCCTGTAGTGCCAGTGCTGCCTGGTGGCTCAGCCCCCTCCCACAGCTATGCCATCTGTCTCTCAGACACACAGTGGGAAAGGCTAACTGGTAGCCGCTAACACAGTGCTAGTGGCAGAGAGAGAGGAGCCAAACGCTTTCCTGTTGACACATCACACTGACTGGGAGAGCCCACGGTACATCAATGCCAGTCAGCACATTCTCACATGCAGGGTAATTTTCACACAACATTTACAGAGCCAGACTACTCTCTCAGAACTAAGTTTATTACATACATACTAACCTACAGTATATGCTATGATTTTATCACCATTTACATGCCAGTACCTTCTGCAATGGACCCACGTTTTCTAGAGTGCATTAATGTACAGGGTGGTGAAATAATGATCCATTGAGCTCAATGACCAAAAATGAACATACATTATTATATTTCTGTGCTTCTGTAATCTGTATGATGTAACACCCCTCTGTGTGATTGACAGATACATTCCAACCACAATCTCTGAGCCAGCTTTTGGCCAACTCGGGCAAACAGTCTGCTGGCGAATGAAAAGCACCAGATTGTGTTGTCATGGAAACAGTGTGTGTGTGCACCACTGTGTAGGACTACTCTGCTGGTAAATAAAGCCAGAGGCCTCTAATAAGATGATTGAGGCAGCTAGCCTTGCTAGAGCAGGCAGACTAGTACACAGTTCTATGTGTGGTGCAATGCTCTCAGTCATTCAGTCGTGTGAGGCCCTTCCTCACTGCATCTCCACTCCCACTGTGCCAGACTAGACAGAGACCTGTCAACAGTGCTTCCTCCACAGTGGAAAGTTAATGGCCATCCCTCAAACTCATTCTGTTCCTCTCCATCCACTGGAATTGCTTTGAGATTTGTCTCTGCATGAATGATAACATTCTCCCCCTTTGAAAACCTCCTACAGCTGTGTGTGTGTGTGTGTGTGTGTGTGTGTGTGTGTGTGTGTGTGTGTGTGTGTGTGTGTGTGTGTGTGTGTCATAAGCCTTCTATAGTAGTAGATTCTGGCTTTGGTCCTCCCCTCTCCCATCCAGGCATATCATTGTGTCTTAGTATTTAGTATTTTATTAGGATCCCCATTAGCGACTGCTAAAGCATCAGCTACTCTTCCTGGGGTTCAAACTTAATGTCTTGATCCCTAAACAGCCATAATGCCAGCCATTATTCAGACCAATGGAGAGTAACGCACACACTGGACAGTCCCAGCAGCAGTCTGACCTCCATAGCAGATCCCCACCATGGAGGCAAATCACCACCATCAGCCCTCCAAGATCTAACCAACAGGAGACATACCGGGGCTAGGGAGGAGAGGAGCGGAGGCTCGAGGGGTAAAGGTGGACAAGGCAGAAGGGGAGTTACTGTGAAACAGTGGGCAGATTAAAGATAGAATATTGGGTAATCCAGTAGTGCTGCAGTATGACAAGACTTAACAGAGGGATAAAAGTGGTGATCTGTCTGGTGAATCACTGCCTCCAGTAACCATTACATAACAACTCATTGAATTCTTCATCTCCTGTCCTCTCGTAGGAGGGGACCGACAGTCTAATTTGATGGAAAAGATCCTTTAGAGAAAATCAAAATACATTCTTCAAAAAAATCCAATAAAAATCCAATCAAATTTATGTCACATGTGCAAAATACAACAGGTGTAGACATTACAGTAAACAGCTTGCTCACAAGCAGTTTCCCAACAATACAGTTAAATAATAATAAGAAACAAAAACACATGATAAATAAAACACACAAGAAATAAGCTATATACAAGGAGCACCAATCCCACATCAATGTGCAGGGATAAGTGGTAGTTGAGGTAGATACAGTATGTACATGTAGGCATAGGTAAAGTGACTAAGCATCACGATATATAAACAAGACAGGACTGAATGCTTGTGATGACACAGGCCCTTTAGACTGAAGTTTGATTTGCTAATTGTTACCTACTGTACAAGTAAAGGAAATCACTTAAAAACATGCCAAAAGCCCACAGAAGGGTCATCCATCCATCTTACTGCAGCACTCAGTGCACTGTGGTGTACAATCACTAAGTGCTGACTGGAAATTATATCAAACAGCAAACAGATAAACAGATACACACTCAATATACAGTGTACACGGAACACACACACACACCTCTAGAAAGTGCTTGGTCAGCTGACTTAATCAGTCATTGACCACAGATAGCCCAGTGTGAGATGAGAGGTAGCACCATCTCCTTGAGCTAATCATTTGAACTACTTGAACTGAAATCAGTTTTATCTCATTTCTACCAGTAGGACAACCTGTGCAAGTAAAGCCAAGAAAATCTAGATCACCTTTATTCCACACATACAAAGCTCTCCCTGGCAAATCTGACCATAACCATCTTCCTGATTCCTGCCTACAAGCAAAAACTCAAACAGGAAGTACCAGTGATGCGCTCAATACGGAAATGGTCCGATGAAGTGGATGCTAAGCTCCAGAACTGTTTTGCTACCACAGACTGGAATATGTTCCGGGATTCGTCCGATGGCATTGAGGAGTACACCACCTCAGTCACCGGCTTCATCAATAAGTGCATCAACGACATCATCCCCACAGTGACCGTATGTAAGTACATATCCCAACCAGAATACATGGATTAAAGGCAACATCCGCAATGAGCTAAAGGCTAGAGCTTCCGCTATCAAGGAGCAGGACACTAATCTGGATGCTTATAAAAAAATCCCACTATGCCCTCCGACGAACCATCAAACAGGCATAGTGTCAATACAGTACTAAGATTGAATCCTACTACACCGGTTCGGAGGCTCGTTGAATGTGGCAGGGCTTGCAAACTATCACAGATTACAAAGGGAAACCCAGCCGTGAGCCGTCCAGTGACCTAAGCCTACCGGATGAGCTAAATACCTTCTATGCTCACTGCGAGGCAAGCAACACTGAATCATGCATGAAAGAACAAGGTGTTCCAGACAACTGTGTGATCACGCTCTCCATAAACAATGTGAGTAAAACCTTTAAACAGGTTAGCAGGATGCGTACATGCGCTGACCAGCTGGCAAGTGTCTTCACTGACATTCAAACTCTCCCTGACCCAGTCTGCAATACCTACATGTTTCAATCAGACCAACATAGTCCCTGTGCCCAAGAATGCCAAGGTAACCTGTCTAAATGACTACCGCCCAAAGCACTCACATCTGTAGCCATTAAATACTTTGAAAGGCATGGCTCACATCAACAACATCATAACAGACACCGTGGACCCACTCCAATTCACATACCGCCCCAACAGATCCACAGAAGACGCTCTCTCTATTTCACTCCACACTGCCCTTTCCCACCTGGAACACCTACGTGAAAATGCTCAGCATTTAACACCATAGCGCCCTCCAAGCTCATCACTAAGCTAAGGACCCTGGAATTAAACAACTCTCTCTGCAACTGGATCCTGGAATTCCAGTCAAGCCACACATCCGAAACAATGACCATCATCACAGGGGCCCCTCAGGGGTGTGTGCTTTGTCCCCTTCTCTACTCCCTGTCCACTCATGACTGCGTAGCTGCGCACAACTCCAATACCATCATTAAGTTTGCCGACAACACCACTGTGGTAGGCCTGATCACCGACGACAGTGAGACGGCCATCAGGGAGGAGATCAGAGACCTGGCAGTGTGGTGACAGGACAACAACCTATCCCTCAACATCAGCAAGACAAAGGAGCTGATCGTGGACTACAGGAAATGGAGGGCCGGGCACGGCCCCATCCACATTGACGGGGCTGTAGTGGAACAGTCCATTGGCCTCAGTACATTATAGGAGGACAGAACAGTCTGTGCAGTAGCACGACAACAAAGGGATTGGACAGCTGCCATGGCCTGCTAGGTAAGACCAGGCCAACCTGCTGTTAGCCTCTGTCTGACACCAAGCTGCTGCTACTGTACTGAGGATTCCACAACAGGGTCACTCACTTTGCTACTAGCTAGCTATCTAGCTAGCATGCCAGTTGGTCTAATGGGCTAGCTAGACTAGCTTCCACGTTCCACACCTTAATACTACACACCCTAACAACCCTGGCCCAGATATGGTCCTTTGAGCTGTATCTAGGAGACACTCATCATCAATAAACGGTATTCATTACAAAACACAGCTTCAGGTCAGCAGGCCACCCCTATCCTCTCCTTAACTCCATAAAGTCCCAGGCTGCCAGGCCCAACAAATCACACTGGAGAGAAATAATCCCATTAACTGGTACTGAATGGATATGAGCTACAGTCTGACTGTACCTAAACACACAGTCACTGACTGAGACAGTAAAAGCCATGTAATCACTGTTCCCCTCTACTTCTTTGTGACTGCTGCTATTCTGACAATGACAAAACCCTAGTCACATGATCTGAATCACAAACCACATATGACCCATCTTAAATATCTGACTAGGCTTTTCGTAAAGCACATACTGTGGTTCTGATGGTTTCAATCTGGTCTGCAGAGAGCTGGGGGTAGAGGTGGGGGAAATGGTGAGAGGCAACCACTGATTCCCTCAAATCCCTCCTCAAACAGATAATTAGTGAATACATTTCCTCCAAACAGAGCCCACCTGGCAGAGATTTCAGTAAGCCCCCCCCCCCCCCCCCCATCAGCAGGCAGGCTTTTAGTATGGACACACAACTACACTATCCATAGAGGGAGGGAGTGAGACAGAAACAGTCATTTTCTACAAAGCTAATACCATTGGTGAGTGGCAACAACACTATAAAGGCTGGCCAGTAGAGACAGAGCCTATAGGATCAGCCAGCCAACTCTCCACACTGTGACTGCACCCAGAGTAAAGCTCTTCAGCCAGGCACAAAAAGACATGGCACCGCCACAGCCAAGGCCCTCTGTTGGCAGGGGACTTCATCTGTATTAACACATTGCAAAAATAATACCCCTAAACACTCACTCCTCACCTGACTTTACTAGTTGAGCTGCAATGTGAAAAATAAAAGAACGGACAGATTAGTAAATTGCTGCAGTCAGAAGATTTGTTACACTTCTTCCCAGAAACAAACAGCTTGATTATATATGTTTTATTTTTTTATTTAACTAGGCAAGTCAATTAAGAACAAATTCATATTTACAATGACGGGCCTACCAAAAGGCAAAAGGCCTCCTGCAGGGACGGGGGCTGAGATAAAAACAAAAGTTATACATTGGACAAAACACACATCACGACAAGAGAGACAACAAAACACTACATCAAGAGAGACCTAAGACAACAACATAGCATGGCAGCAACACGTGACAACACAGCATGGTAGCAACACAACATGTCAACAACATGGTAGCAACACAACATGACAACAACATGGCAGCAGCACAACATGGTAGCGGCACAAAACATGGTACATGATTGGGCACAGACAACAGCACAAAGAGCAAGAAGGTGGAGACAACAATACATTGTGCGAAGTAGCCACAACTGTCAGTAAGAAATTCAATGTTTGAGTCTTTGAATGAAGCGATGGAGATAAAACTGTCCAGTTTGAATGTTTTTTGCAGCTCGTTCCAGTTGCAAGCTAACTGAAAAGTGGAGTGACCCAGGGATGTGTGTGCTTAAGGACACCTTTAACAGAATGTGACTGGCAGAACGGATGTTGTATGTGGAGGATGAGGGCTGCAGTAGATATCTCAGATAGGGGGGAGTGAGGACTAAGAGGGTTTTATAAATAAGTATCAACCAGTGGGTCTTGCGACGGGTATACAGAGAATACCAGTTTACAGAGGAGTATAGAGTGCAGTGATGTGTGATGTGTCCTTTAAGGAGCATTGGTGGCAAATCTGATTGTCAAATGGTAAAGAACATCTACAGTGAGGGGAAAAGTATTTGATCCCCTGCTGATTTTGTACGTTTGCCCACTGACAAAGAAATGATCAGTCTATAATTTTAATGGTAGGTTTATTGAACAGTGAGAGACAGAATAACAACAACAAAAAATCCAGAAAAACACGTCAAAAACTTTATAAAACAATTTGCATTTTAATGAGGGAAATAAGTATTTGACCCATCTGCAAAACATGACTTAGTACTTGGTGGCAAAACCCTTGTTGGCTATCACAGAGGTCAGACGTTTCTTGTAGTTGGCCACCAGGTTTGCACACATCTCAGGAGGGATTTTGTCCCACTCCTCTTTGCAGATCTTCTCCAAGTCATTAAGGTTTCGAGGCTGACGTTTGGCAACTCGAACCTTCAGCTCCCTCCACAGATTTTCTATGGGATAAAGGTCTGGAGACTGGCTAGGCCACTCCAGGACCTTAATGTGCTTCTTCTTGAGCCACTCCTTTGTTGCCTTGGCCATGTGTTTTGGGTCATTGTCATGCTGGGATACCCATCCACGACCCATTTTCAATGCCCTGGCTGAGGGAAGGAGGTTCTCACCCAAGATTTGATGGTACATGGCCCCGTGCATCGTCCCTTTGATGCGGTGAAGTTGTCCTGTCCCCTTAGCAGAAAAACTCCCCCAAAGCATAATGTTTCCACCTCCATGTTTGACGGTGGGGATGGTGTTCTTGGGGTCATAGGCAGCATTCCTCCTTCTCCAAACACGCCGAGTTTAGTTGATGCCAAAAAGCTCCATTTTGGTCTCATCTGACCACAACACTTCCACCCAGTTGTCCTCTGAATCATTCAGATGTTCATTGGCAAACTTCAGACGGGCATGTATATGTGCTTTCTTGAGCAGGGGGACCTTGCGGGCGCTGCAGGATTTCAGTCCTTCACGGCGTAGTGTGTTACCAATTGTTTTCTTGGTGACTATGGTCCCAGCTACCTTGAGATCATTGACAAGATCCTCCCGTGTAGTTCTGGGCTGATTCCTCACCATTCTCATGACCATTTCAACTCCACAAGGTGAGATCTTGCATGGAGCCCCAGGCCGAGGGAGATTGACAGTTCTTTTGTGTTTCTTCCATTTGCGAATAATCGCACCAACTGTTGTCACCTTCTCACCAAGCTGCTTGGCGAAGGTCTTGTAGCCCATTCCAGCCTTGTGTAGGTGTAGAATTTTGTCCCTGACATCCTTGGATAGCTCTTTGGTCTTGGCCATGGTGGAGAGTTTGGAATCTGATTGATTGATTGCTTCTGTGGACAGGTGTCTTTTATACAGGTAACAAACTGAGATTAGTAGCACTCCCTTTAAGAGTGTGCTCCTAATCTCAGCTCATTACCTGTATAAAAGACTCCTGGGAGCCAGAAATCTTCCTGATTGAGAGGGGGTCAAATACTTATTTCCCTCGTTAAAATGCAAATCAATTTATAACATTTTTGAAATGTGTTTTTCTGGATTTCTTTGTTGTTATTCTGTCTCTCACTGTTCAAATAAACCTACCATTAAAATTATAGACTGATCATTTCTTTGTCAGTGGGCAAATGTACAAAATCAGCAGGGGATCAAATACTTTTTTCCCCTCACTGTAGCCGCTCGAGAGCACCCTTACCTGCCGATCTATAAATTACGTCTCCGTAATCTAGCATGGGTAGGATGGTCATCTGAATCAGGGTTAGTTTGGCAGCTGGGGTGAAAGAGGAACAATTACGATAGGGGAAACCAAGTCTAGATTTAACATTAGCCTGCAGCTTTGGTATGTGCTGAGAGAAGGACAGTGTACCGACTAACCATACTCCCAAGTACTTTTATGAGGTGACTACCTCAAGCTCTAAACCCTCAGAAGTAGTACTCACACCGGTGGGGAGAGGGGTATCCTTCTTACCAAACCACATGCCCTTTGTTTTGGAGGTGTTCAGAACATGATTAAGGGCAGAGAATGCTTGTTGACACTAAGAAAGCTTTGTTGTTGAGCGTTTAACACAAAATCTGGGAAGGGGCCAGCTGAGTATAAGACTATGATCTGCATATAAATGGATGAGAGAGATTCCTACTGCCTGAGCTATGTTGTTGATGTAAATTGAGAAGAGCGTGGGGCCTAGGATTGAGCCTTGGAGTACTCCATTGGTGACAGGCAGTGGCTGAGACAGTAGGTGTTCTTACTTCATACACTGCACTCTTTGAGAGAGGTAGTTAGCAAACCAGGCCAAAGACCCCTCAGAGACACCAATACTCCATAGCCGGCCCACAAGAATGGAATGGTCTACCGCATCAAAAGCTTTGACCAAGTCAATAAAAATAGCAGTACAACATTGCTTAGAATCAAGGGCAATGGTGACATAATTTAGGACCTTTAAGGTTGCAGTGACACATCCATAACCTGAGCGGAAACCAGATTGCACACCAGAGAGAATACTATAGACATCAAGAAAGTTTTTTCAACACTTTTGATAAACAGGGCAAAATAGAAATTGGCCTATAACAGTTAGGATCAGCTTGATCTCCCCCTTTAGATAAAGGACGCACCCTGTGGCTACCTTCCAAGCAATGGGAACCTCCCCAGAGAAGAGAGACAGGTTAAAAAGGTCAGAGATAGGCTTGGCGATGAGAGTGGCTGCAACATTAAAGAAGAAGGGGTCTAAACCATCTGACCCAGCTCCATTAGCACCTCTGACTCAGTGACCGCCTGCAGGGAGAAACTTTGTAACGAGGCAGGGGAAAAAGAGGGAGGACCATCGGGGCTAGTCGCATTAAAAGGGGTGGGAGATGAGGAAATGTTGGATGGGCAAGGAAACATGGCTGAGTCAAATAGGAATCCTGACTTAATGAAGTGGTGATTAAAGAGCTCAGCCATGTGCTCCTTGTCAGTAACAACCACATCATCAACATTAAGGGACATGGGCAGCTGTAAGGAGGAGGGTTAATTCTCTGGGTCTTTAACCATTTTCCAGAACTTCTTGGGGGTTAGACCCACAGAGCGAGAACTGCTCCTTAAAGTAACTAACTTTGGCCTTCTGGATAGCCTGAGTGCACTTATTTCTCATTTGCCTGAACGAGAGCCAGTCAGTCTGAGTATGCGTGTGCCGAGCCGTTCACCAAATGGAATTCTTGAGGTGGATTAACTCTGCCAGATCACGGTCAAACCAGGGGCTGAACCTGTTTTTCATTCTCATTTTCTTAAAATGGGGGCTTGTTTGTTAACAATACCACTGGAAATGTAAAAAAAGAAGGTCCAAGCATCTTCGACAGAGGGGATCAAGCTGATTCTATACCAATTTATAGAGGCCAGGTCATGAAGGAAGGCTTGCTCATTAAAAATGTTTAACAAGCGTCTATGACAAATCAGGACAGGTCGTTTCACTAAGCAGCCATTACGAACACAGGCTGTAAAACAGTGATCACTAAGGTCAATACAGAAAACACCAAATTGATATCAGGACTATTTGTGGGGATAACATCAAAAGAGAGTAGCCTTTTCTGGGTGTTTGGAGTCATACCTTGTGGGATTGGTAATAATCTGAGAAAGACTGAGGGAGTCCCATTGCTATATGACTTGTTCAGGTGGTTTAAGCATGTCCCAGTTTAAAATTCAGACTTAGTGTAATGGGCCAGGAGAGAGGTTAGGGCAGGTAGGGTACAGGCCGGTGCTGATGATGGACGATAATACCCAGCAACAGTCAACAAAGAGCTATTTGAAAGTTTAATGCTTAAAACCAGCTAATCAAATTGTGAACCCACACTTTCAATTGATCAATTTTAGGTAATAAGCTTCTAGAGTGCATAAAACCCAGGCTTTTACGAGAGCAGAAATCAGTGAAGCAGATAGAGCACAAGTCAGAATTGGGTCTAGAAAATATACTAGACATCCAGTAAACTCTGTCATTAACACATTGAGTTACTGACAAAGCCAAGACAGAACATTCCTCTGTCTCGTCTGGCTGAGCAGCCATGTACTGTTGTTAAAAGCAAAAATGGCTAACTATATCATGAACTGTTCAGCATGTTGATCTCAGAATGTGTTCTGCTAAGGGTGTCCTCTGGACAGCCTATTAAAGCAGGGTTATTAATAAACAGGAGGAGCAGTGGGATGGAGCTACCGGATATCTTTTACTGCCATTGATTGTTACGGTTAGGATAAGGGGTAGGATAA
Organism: Salmo trutta; assembly: GCF_901001165.1. Classification (NCBI taxonomy): domain Eukaryota; kingdom Metazoa; phylum Chordata; class Actinopteri; order Salmoniformes; family Salmonidae; genus Salmo; species Salmo trutta. Next base: position 23,920,156 of record NC_042970.1, on the reverse strand, counting down.
TCTGATCCTAGATCTGTGCTTAGGGGGCCAGCATGTTAAATACTGTCCAGCCCAGCCTTCATTACCAGCAGCCGAAATCCCCCGTCGGCGTTAGTCTCTGCTGGGACCCCAAAGTATTTACTGCTATCTAATGAGAGAGAGGAGTTCTCATTACTTTAAAGGCATGGCCATCAGGGCTCCCAGTCAATAAACACTCTCCTGCTACTAACTAACCTCATATCTGCCTGTCAGTCACCACTCTGTCTCTGACAGAAAGAACATATGGTCTCAACTCTGACTGGCAAAACATGCATCAGACTTATTGAATTATTGACAGTGATAAACACATTGTAAATAAGTGTACTACTTGCTTATTTTCTTTCTCCCCCTTCCTCTCTGCCTGTCTCTGTCTCCCTCCCTCCAGGCTCAACACTGCCCTCTGCGTTCCTCTACATTAGGCCTCACTTGCGTTACTGCCGGGCCAGTCACCATGGCAACACCAGTGGTATTAGCATGGATACTGCAGTGGTGACAGACAGTGAGCCGGGTCTGCTGCCCCCAACTGGACCAGTGGTGAACTACACAAACACTTCAGGCCACATCAGGACTGCTGCAGCATTCCTGACACAAACAGTTCATCTAATGAGTTTATGATACAATTCTCAGTTGCGCACTGCTACCACCACTGAAAATCAATAATTGTATAGCTGACCTAAAGCAACACACGAATGGACAATAACATACAGAGTGTACAAAACATCCTATTTTTTTTTGTTGTTGTCATTTTTAGCAGACGCTCTTATCCAGAGTGACTTACAGTAGTGAATGCATACATTTCATACATACATTTTTTCTTTGTACTGGCCCCCCGTGGGAATCGAACCCACAACCCTGACGTTGCAAACACCATGCTCTACCAACTGAGCCACAACTGAGCCACAGTTGCAACCCTTTTGCCTTCAGAACAGCCTCAATTCGTCAGGGCATGGACTCTACGAGGTGTCGAAAGCACTCCACAGGGATGCTGGCCTATGTTGACTCAAATGCCTTCCACAGTTGTGCCAAGTTAGTTGGATGTCCTTTGGGTAGTGGATCATTCTTGATACACACAGGAAACTGTTGAGCATGAATAACCCAGCAGCGTTGCAGTTCTTGACACAATCAAAATGGTGAGCTTGGCACCTACTACCATACCCCGTTCAAACGCACTTCAATCATTTGTCTTGCCTATTCACCCTCTGAATGGCACACACACATAATTCATGTTTCAATTGCCTAAAGGCTTACAAATCCGTATTTAACTTGTCTCCTCCCCTTCATCTACACTGCTTGAAGTGGATTTAACAAGTGACATCAATAATGGATTATAGTTTTCTCCTGGATTCACCTGGTCAGTCTCATGGAAATAGCAGGTGTTCCTAATGTTTTGTACACTCAGTGTAATATCATTGTCTATTCCACTAAATGTGTGTTCACAACCACACACCTCCTTCCACCAAGGGTCATTAACCCACTACAGTCGGTTGACGCACTTGTGTGGCAGAGCTAGAGTGATGTTTGTCAGACCAAGAGACATCCCAAAAAGTAGTCTGTGTTTTTCAACGTGTTTCTATGGGCTATTGTAGTAAAGGCCACATTTGTTTTAATACCTAAAGGGGTCCTAAAATTCAAAATCAAATAGCCCTATACTCATGCATTATATAAGGATCTAATGGATTCAGCTACAGAAACAATGTATTTTTATATACTACTTTATATTTTATCTGCAAATTGTTTAATACCATTGAGATAAGCCATCTCTTTTTTCCAGAGAGACCTAATGGCCTGCCACTGAGGTATTCAAGGCAAAATATATAGCAAACAGAATAGCAGTCCTCCCAGAAGCCAGAAGTCATGGTATACACTGAAACACACAACAAATGACTATATATACACAGCTGTATTATTGATAGGATTTGTATACTCTGTTGGGGGAAACGTAGTTATAGAATTTCACCTCAAATCCAAGACCTGGGGTGGAGGTGGAGAGAGAACGTTTCCATCGTTTCTAGTTTAGATTACTTATTGTTTAACTGAGGATATTGGCACACAACACAAGCCTTGGGTCGGCAGATGAGGAATGTTAAACATTACAGACTAGGCCATTGAAGAACGAACCAACTGAACGAAAAACGAACACAAGCACTCAGAAAATAGAAGTGTGTGCCTGTGCATGGCTGTGTGTCCAGATTGCTTTATCGATCTCAGTCCTCCACACAGAAATATGTTTCCCAGGACTCATTTCAGCTATACGCCAAAGCTGCTCCCACAGATGTGTCAATTTCCTGCTCTGATCCATAACTGGAGAGAGCAGCACTTGCTGAAGTGTGCTTCTCAGATTCATTTGCTTTGTATGTCTATGCATGTATCTGTGCTTTCTGTGGGTATGTGGAAGAGAGATAAATTAATCTGCATGATTCTAAATCATTTAGTAAATTATTTATAATGAAAAACTATTTCATCCCCCCACAACATTGCATAGATTAGTAGTACTAGAGCACCCAGCACTGTGGCCAGCCTGGTCATCAGTTGTCTAGAGAGCTGTAGCAGCCATTCCATGCCAGCATGGCCTGAAAATATTTTGGGTATCTCAGATAGTTCTGTCAATTCTCACACAGAAACTTCATTGGGAGTAAGGATGTTTGATATGCTTTACACAACAACAAATCATCATAATGATAATGGCCATTTTAGACATATACTGTACATGCCTCATGTAAGACCCTATGATCTGTGAACCATACAGGACACCGACTACATCTTGGTGTAATTATAGTCCTTATAATATGCTCTAAAATATAGAGTATGTCTAGATTCTGAAATCATTTGTTTACATGAATATATTCAACATTCAAAATATGAACATTAAAATTAGCATACCCCATGAAGCTGGTTGAGAGAATGCCAAGAGTGTGCAAAGCTGTCATCAAGGCAAAGGGTGGCTACTTTGAAGAATCTGAATTTGATTTGTTTAACACTTTTTTGGTTACTACATGATTACATATGTGTTATTTAATAGTTTTGGGTTAATGGGTTAATGACCTATAATGTCAAATTCTATATATAAAATGGGTCATACATTCAAAAGTAGCAGAGAGACAGTCTGAGAACTAGACATGTTTGAAGAGTATATTGTTCCAAACTATGTCTAAAAACAAGCTCAATCAAAATGGACACTTTTGAGATATTCATATTTTAAATGTTGAATAAATCAATGTGAAAATACAAACATAATGACAAGATGTCTGTATCATGTACAGTACAGTTCACGGATCATAGGGTCTTTACAGGAGGCCTGTATATGTCTAAAATGGCCACTTTCATCATGATTTTCTCCAAAATGGTTTGGGACACAAATGTAAAAAGCATGTCAAACTTTCTTCCTCCCAATGAAGTTTTGTGAGAATTGACAGAAAAAACCTGATATACCCAAAATATTTTCAGAACATGCTGGAATGGTATCGCCACATAAGCCTTGGCTTCTCAAATCGCCTCACCTGGTTCACCAACTACTTCTCAGACAGAGTTTAGTGTGTCAAATCGTGTGTCAAATCGGAGGGCCTGTTGTTAGGACCTCTGGCAGTCTCTATGGGGGTACCACAGGGTTCAATTCTCGGGCCGACTCTTTTCTCTGTATATATCAATGATGTCGCTCTTGCTGCTGGTGATTCTCTGATCCACCTCTACACAGACGACACCATTCTGTATACATCTGGCTTTTCATTGGACACTGTGCTAACAAACCTCCAAACGAGCTTCAATGCCATACAACACTCCTTCCGTGGCCTCCAACTGCTTTTAAATGCTAGTAAAACTAAGTGCATTCTCTTCAACCGATTGCTGCCCGCACCCTCCCACCCATCACTTCTCTGGACGGTTCTGACTTAGAATATGTGGACAACTACAAATACCTAGGTGTCTGGTTAGACTGTCAACTCTCGTTTCAGACTCACATTAAGCATCTCCAATCCAAAATGTAATCTAGAATCGGCTTCCTATTTCGGAAAACAAAGCCTCCTTCACTCATGCTGCCAAACACACCCTCGTAAAACTGACTATCCTACCGATCCTTGATTTCGGCGATGTCATTTACAAAATAGCCTCCAACACTCTACTCAACAAACTGAACGTAGTCTATCACAGTGCCATCCGTTTTGATACCAAAGCCCCATATACCACCCACCACTGCGACCTGTATGCTCTCGTTGGCTGGCCCTCACTACATATTCGTCACCAAACCCATTGGCTCCAGGTCATCTATAAATCTTTTCTAGATAAAGCCCCGCCTTATCTCAGCTCACTGGTCACCATAGTAACACCCACCCGCGGGCTCCAGCAGGTATATTTCATTGGTCATCCCCAAAGCCAACACTTCATTTGGCCGCCTTTCCTTCTAGTTCTCTGCTGCCAATGACTGGAACGAACTACATAAATCTCTGAAGCTGGAGACTCTTACCTCCCTCACTAGCTTTAAGCACCAGCTGAATGATAACTTGTTCTCAACTAGCCTACCTGGTTAAATAAAGGTGAAATAAACATTTTAAAAATAAGCCATAACTGCTAAGTAATACATAGCCTAATGCACATCAAGCACACACCAACCGACCCACCCACCCACCCACCGACCCACCACCCACCCACCCACCAACCCACCCACCCACCCACCGACCCACCAACCGACCCACCCACCCACCCACCGACCCACCCACCGACCCACCAACCGACCCACCCACCCAATCAACCAACCAAACACCATCCCACTTTAATGTCTATAGGATTCTTTGAGATAGTTATCTTTGATACCGTATCACACTAACTTACTCACACAATTTACTGAATGCAGACAAACCAGTGTATAGCCTTGTTTGTGCTTTTTGATTAATGACAGGTGTGGTGTGATACCTTGATTTCTCCTGTTTAGCATCTCCCTGGATTCAATTACCTACTATGTATTGTCTCCTGCCACGTCTCTCCCTCCCTCTCAACCTTTTCCACTCCTGAAATCCCTCCCTCCCTCCCACTCGCTCTCTGTTCCATCTCTCTCTATGGGGTAAATGGGTGACTACTGAGGTTGAATTAGAGGATGTAATCATGTTGGAGCAAAAACGGCCTAATATTGCTCTCTGTGGTCCATACAAAGGAGGCACACATGGACAGACAGACAGACAGACAGACAGACAGACAGACAGACAGACAGACAGACAGACAGACAGACACAGACAGACAAAGTTACACAGCTAGTACCAGTGGCGAGTGGAAAAAAGTATTTTTTGAACTGAGCTTCATCATACAGACTTCTCATTGGGCAGTAGAGATGACTTATTTGACAAATCAAATTACAGTCTCCCAAGTCGTGTGCAGTCATTGGAGTTGAGTTAGTAGTACCAGTTTTTAGCAATGCCACCAGGGGGCAGATGTCACTCAATGTCACCTGGAAAATCTGATAAAGACATCAAAGCCCTGCAGTAATCAGTTGGCTGCTACTTTAGTTAATGATGATTATCAGCAGAGAGGTTATGTTGGTCACATCAGACACATAGATCAAATAGCGAGGTCAGCTTTCAACATGATCTAATGCACAACACAGAAGACAAAGATTGAATGACCAGTCCTGAGACCGCTACGTTACAGGCTTGATCTCAAGGTTTAGCAAAACAGGACATCGGTTCATGTTGATAATATGAAGGACCTTCTACAATAATTTCACAATCATCCTTTCCCTCTTCCCATTTGAACCTTACCCAAGCTTTATACTGGTCCTACCTCTCTTTCCCTGCTATCCTTTCTAACCCTCCACTTCTCCCCTCCTTACGCAATACCTTACTAATCCCAAATCCCTCCTCTTTCCCTTTCCTCAAGCATACCCCTCACATCAACCATCCCTCCAACCATACTTCTCTTCCGTGGTAATTTCCCTCCCTTCCCTGCCCTCTCTCTCTGACCCTTGGAGCAGGCACAACTGACCCACTTTCCTGCCCCTACGAAGCTGCTGCTGAGTCAGACGGCCAGAATGCATGCACACACATCTGCTCTACAGTCTAATTTTAGTAACACACACAGCACACACACACACTTTCCAAGCTGTAAAGCATCATAGGCTAAGGGAATTGTGGCACGATGAGAAGACACATGGAATGACAGAGAGGGAGAGATCCTGCACCACACCTATAGTGTAAAACACATCGTCCCCATCAACCCAAAGCTACTGCAGTCATTTGGCCTGCTCCCGTGGAGACGGAACAATGATCCTTATCAGAACAGTACTGCAGATGCTCCATCAAGAAGTCCTCCATCACCACACAGACTGCTGGGGCCACAATGCAGCTCAGCCCCGCTATTCATCAGACTCATCAAGATGGTGCCGAAGCGTAAGGTTGACACATTGACGACACTAACTGGGAATGTATGCATGTGTGTGTGCGTGTGTGTGTCCGGTCTGTTACCCTCTCTCTCCCAGAGCAGTGTTTTCTCCTGCCAACTGGGTCCTGGGGGACAGATTTACAGACAGTGACAAGACAGAGAGGACAGTTAGGAATGGAATAGTGGAGTTACAGCCAGAAGCCTTGTTTTAGAGCTGCTTTACTGAGCTTTACTGCTCTGACTCGGCATGCACGCACACACACAGTTGAATGTGGAGCTGTCAGACCCAGGTCTGTGTGACATGGCTGTGGGTAGGGGAAGAGTCAGAGTTAGTTAGTTACAGGCTGATTCTGGGTCAGTGCCAGAGATCAGCCGTGCGGCATGGCCAACAACTGGCTCCACTCTCACACAGCCTGCTGTAGGACTGATGTCAGACCATCAGGGGAAGTCTAAGACATCACAGCAATTGAAGGTGTATTGTGTGTTTTAAAACTTAAATCCTGTGAGCCTCCACAAGGCAGTTTATAACATAGCAGGAGTCCTTTCCTCATCTCCATCATACAGCCATGTTATCCCACCGTGACTAAATGCTTTCTCTCTACTCCTCCATACCAGAGATCAAGACTGTAACCCTCAAGTGATGAACAAGTAGATGGTTCTCTACCAGAAAATGCATATCTGGACAAACAAAAATGGGATTAATAATTTAAAGGCCCAGTGCAGTCAAAATTCATGTTGTCTTGTATCATATTGTACAACAGCTGATGAAAGAAACACTGTAAAAGTGTGAAAAAAAATGTATCAGTGTTATTTCCTGATAGTTGCTGGTTGAAAATAGCAGCCTGTTTGCTCGGGCTGGAGTTTCTCCTTGCCTGTTAAGATCACCAGGAGGTTAATCAGTTAATAGACCAATAACAAAGAGTTCCAGACCTCTCTGCCAATAACTCCTGAGTGGCGCAGCGGTTCTCCCGAGTGGCGCAGTGGTCTAAGGCACTGCATCTCAGTGCTAGAGGCGTCACTACAGACCCTGGTTCGATTCCAGGCTGTATCACAACCAGCTGAGATTGGGAGTCCCACAGGGCGGCGCACAATTGGCCCAGTGTTGTCCGGTTTAGGGTTTGGCCGGGGTAGGCCGTCATTGTAAATACGAATTTGTTCTTAACTCACTTGCCTAGTTAAATAAAGGTAAAATAAAAACAGCTAATTTTAGGTTTTCCCCTCCCCACTCAGACCACTCCCAGACAGTCCTAGCAACATTTTTGTTTGAGAAATAGTTTGTAAATTTTAAAGGAAAACTTTTACAGTAAGGTTGTTACTGTAAGGTTGTTACGCAGAAATGATTTGATATTGATATAAAAACAGCTGCATTGGGCCTTTAAAGTATGTGTCCTATTTTCTCCATCACGTGACTTATGATCTTTAGATTGCAAAAAGCATCACACACATACACACAAGCCGGGCCGAGAGCTTCCAATTTGTCTGTGTGTGTGTGTCAGTGTTAGGGAGCACACAGCACTAAATAAAAACAGTGAAACATCAGGAATTATCCTGCTAGCATGATGAGCGCGCTAAAGCGCATCGACCGAGAGCAACTGAATTTAGTCAAATGTAGCAGAAGAAAATAGGGTGGTTTTATAACGGCTTTATCATCATAACAAGAACAATTTAAGTAAGACTCATGCATCTAGATAACACTGCCATCATGCCACTGCTCAAACTGGCTTTGATCCAGCCCACTGACCTAGTAGGACTATGCCCTCAGGTCTATTCTGCTATATTTCCTCTCACCACCCACTGGCATCAGACTCAGTTAACATTAAACAGAAGTGTTCACAGGTGAAACAACACACTGCATTAAGATATGACTCTAAAAATCCCATTTGTCCTTAGCACTTCAGCAAAATGAGGTGGTTGTTTGCATACCACATGTATCCAGTAACACTAGCCAGATATAGCAGGAAGGTAGTTACTGAGGTCTCTCCACACGGCTGCTCTCGCCCAGGCAGAGACACCAGCCTCCCCTCTCTGCTCTCCGCTCTGCAACTGAGCTATGTGAAGTTTACACAAACCGGTCCAGAGCAAATTCCAGACGAGGGATAAACGCACTGGAAATGAGAGCTGTGTAAACACTTCGATCTCGACTGGTCTTGCTGAAATGAGGGAGAAGGAGAGGAAGAGGATAGGGGAGAGAGAGAGAGCAATGATGATGGCCTGGGTGAGGTGGAGAGACATGGCCACACAAGCACATGAACACGCACAACCACATACTGTACACACACATAAACTAGCATCACAGCCATTCACTGCTTCTGGTAGTAGGGGAGGGGAAGGGAGGGAAGGATATGACAGCAGAGGGGAATAGAAGGGAGCAGGGGGAGGCAGAGTTGTCTGGCAGGGCTCCCGGTCTGATCTCTGGGGCTGGGACTCACTGGGACTGTACCACCGATTTGCCCCCACTGGAGAATGTGCTGAGTGGCCAGGAATTCCCACAACAACCCAGTTTCCCCTGGCCTGGCTGACTCAGTCATCATACAGTAGGCTGTCTGTCTCTCACAGAACTGAATACTGCTCATAAAACAATTGGCCATGAATTGAGGAAATGTATCTCTTGAAAAGATGTAGATGGGGGCTGAGACCACAGTCCCACAGCCAGTCTATTAACCAGGGCTAAAAGCAGGGGTTCTTTACCACTTCTACAGTCCCACTGCTCCAGTCCCACAGCCAGTCCATTAACCAGGGCTAAAAGCAGGGGTTCATTACCACTGCTACAGTCCCACTGCTCCAGTCCCACAGCCAGTCTATTAACCAGGGCTAAAAGCAGGGGTTCATTACCACTGCTACAGTCCCACTGCTCCAGTCCCACAGCCAGTCTATTAACCAGGACTAAAAGCAGGGGTTCATTACCACTGCTACAGTCCCACTGCTCCAGTCCCACAGCCAGTCTATTAACCAGGGCTAAAAGCAGGGGTTCATTACCACTGCTACAGTCCCACTGCTCCAGTCCCACAGCCAGTCTATTAACCAGGGCTAAAAGCAGGGGTTCATTAAAATTGCATCTCTCCAACTCTTTGCTTTTAGAGGCCACTCTCCACAACTTAGCATTCTGTCATTTTCTGTAAGTTCCTCCATTAGTGTGGTTGTCTGCTAGACGTGGATTAGGTGATCCCGTCGAGGGAAGGGAAAGCACCTTGATCCGACACGTAAACATCAGTGTGACATGTGAAGCGCTGCTCTGGGGGATAGGGCTGTTAAACGGATGAGGTCTTCTTCACTGGAAAAGATGTCATCATCTTTACGACGTCATCACAGCTGGTTTTCGGCTCAAGGAGCTACTGCCTCTCTCTCTCTCTTCCTTTCTCCTATTACTCCTCTCATCCTCCGGTCATCCCTCCATTCTCCTCATTCCTCCCCGTCAGTGGTCTGGTATGCAGACAGACACAAGTAGACTCTTCCTCTGTTAAAATAATATTCTACAGGGATTTACATTCTTCCTTCCATTTATTTTCCACTTGAGGTATGATGGAAATGTCTTATTATCTTGCCATGACAGGTGGGGATGAGAAATGCAAAAACAAATGTGTTATGGCTTTACATCCTCTGCCATATCGTGGACTGAGACCCACCTATCTAATGGAAGCCTCTCTAATGTAAACCAGGTAGAGTGGGATATACCTCAAGGCAGCCGTCTTGGCCCATTACTGTTTTCTGTTTTTACTAATGACCTACCACTAGCCTTGAAGACTGTGTCTATGACTCAACATTAAACACACCAGCTACCACAGCAAGTCAAATCACTCTTAACAAAGAGTTGCAGTCAGTTTTAGAATGGGTGGCTAGTAATAAACTAGTCCTAAATATATACCACATGATCAAAAGTATGTGGACACCTGCTTGTCGAACATCTCATACCAAAATCATGGGCATTAATATGGAGTTGGTCCCCCCTTTGCTGCTATAACAGCCGCCACTCTTCTAGGAAGGCTTTCCACTAGATGTTGGAACGTTGCTGCGGGTACTTGCTTCCATTCAGCCACAAGACCATTAGGGAGGTTGGGCACTGATGTGGGGTGATTAGGCCTGGCTCGCAGTCTGCGTTCCAATTCATCCCAAAGGATCTCGATAGGGTTGAGGTCAGGACTCTGTGCAGGCCAGTCATGTTCTTCCACACTAATCTCGACAAACCATTTCTGTAACGGGAGCATTGTCATGCTGAAACAGGAAAGGGCCTTCCCCAAACTGTTGCCAAAAAGTTGGAAGCACAGAATCATCTAGAATGTGATTGTATGCTGTGGAGTTGTATGCTGGAACTAAGGGGCCTAGCCTGAACCATGAAAAACAACCCCAGACCATTATTCCTGCTCCACCAAACTTTACAGTTGGCACTATGCATTCGGACAGGTGGCATTCTCCTAGCATCCACCAAACCCATGATTGATCACACCAGAGAATGAGTTTCCACTGCTCCAGAGTCCAATGGCGGTGAGATTTACACCACTCCAGCTGGCACTTGGCATTGTGCATGGTGATCTTAGGCTTGTGTGCGGCTGCTCAGCCATGGAAACCCATTTTATGAAGCTTCAGACAAACAGTTATTATGCTAATGTTGCTTCCAGAGGCAGTTTGGAATTCAGTAGTGAGTGTTGCTCCTGAGGACAGATGATTTTTACGCGCTGCCCATTTCAATACTTGGCGGTCCCGTTCTGTGAGCTTGTGTGGCCTAGCACTTCACGGCTGAGCCATTTTTGTTCCTAGACTGTCCCACTTCACAATAATAACACTTACAGTTGACCGGGGCAGCTCAAGCAGGGCAGAAATTAGACGAACTGAGTCGTTTGAAAGGTGGCATCCTATGATAGTGCCACATTGAAAGTCACTAAACGCTTCAGTAAGGCCATTCTACTGCCAACTTTTGTCTATGGCGATTGCATGGCTATGTGCTCGATTTTACACACCTGTCAGCAACGGGTCTGGCTGAAATAGCCAAATCCACTAATTTGAAGTTGTGTCCACCTACCTTTGTATATATACTACCGGTCAAAAGTTTTAGAACACCTACTCATTCATGGGTTTTTCTTTATTTTGACTATTTTCTACAATGTAGATGCCAGCACTCCATGACTCTCCTTCTTGGTTAAATAGCCCTTGCACAGCCTGGAGGTGTTGGGTCATTTTCCTGTTGAAAAACAAATGATACCACATCCGATCTGGTTTGGGCTTGGTGGGACTATCGCTGCAGAATGCTGTGGTAGTCATGCTTGTTAAGTGTGCCTTGAATTCTAAATAAATCACAGTGTCACCAGCAAAGCACCCCCACACCCTAACATCTTCACCTCCTCGCTTAACGGTGGGAAATACACATGCGGAGTTGATCTGTTCACGCATCTCACAAAGAAACGGCGGTTGGAACCAAAAATCTCAAATTTGGACTCTTCAGACCAAAGGACAAATTTCCACCAGTCTAATGTCCATTGCTCGTGTTTCTTATCCCAAGCAAGTCTCTTCTTCTTATTGGTGTCCCTTAGTAGTGGTTTCTTTGCACACAGTCTCTTCTGAACAGTTGATGTTGAGATGTGTCTGTTACTTGAACTCTGTGAAGCATTTATTTGGCTTACAATTTCTGAGGCTGGTAAAATCTAATGTCTTTATCCTCTGCAGCAGAGGTAATTCTGGGTCTTCTATTCCTGTGGCGGTCCTCATGAGAGCCAGTTTCATCATAACGCTTGATGGTTTTTGTGACTGCACTTGAAGAAACTTTCAAAGTTATTGAAATGTTCCGTATTGACTGACCGTCATGTCTCAAAGTACTGATGGACTGTAATTTCTCTTTGCTTATTTGAGCTGTTCTTGCCATAATATGGACTTGGTATTTTACCAAACAGGGCTATCTTCTGTATACCCTCCTGCCTTGTCATAGCACAACTGATTGGCTCAAATGCATTAAGAAGGAAAGATATTCCACAAATTAAGTTTTAACAAGGCACACCTGTTAATTGAATGTATTCTGTGACTACCTCATGTATTAAGTGACTACCTCATGAAGCTGGTTGAGAGAATGCCAAGAGTGTGCAAAGCTGTCATCAAGGCAAAGGGTGGCTAAATTTTGATTTGTGTAACACTTTTTTAGTTACTACATGATTACATATGTGTTATTTCATAGTTTTGATGTCTTCAATATTATTCTACAATGTAGAAAATAGTAAAAATAAAGAAAAATCCTTGAATGAGTAGGTGTTCTAAAACTTTTCAACAGAAGTGTATAGTGTATCAAAACTAAAAGCCTTGTATTTGGGACAAATCATTTTCTAAACTCTAAACCTTATCTAAATCTAGTAATGAATAATGTGCGAATTTAAAACACTTGGTGTAACCCTAGATCAGGGATCATCAACTAGATTCAGGCGCGGGCCGATTTTCTCTTGAGTGGATGGGAGCCGGGACATAATTACAAATAATTTGTAGACTGCAAATTGATCACAAGAAGCCCAAACATAAATAAAATTTGACTAAAACATAATAATTTCACACCTTATATACAATCACAACCAATTCTTATTTACAATGACGGGCTACCCTGGCCAAACCCTAACCCAGACGACGCTGGGTCAATTGTGCGCCACCCTATAGGAAGCCCAATCACGGCCGATAGTGATACAGCCTGGAATCGAACCAGGGTCTGTGGTGACGCCTCTAGCACTGAGATGCAGTGCTTTAGACCGCAGCGCCACAAGGTCAAAACACATCGATTCAACTGTTGCTAAGATGGGGAGAAGTCTGTCCATGGTAAAGCGCTGCTCTGCTTTCTTCACAAATCGACCAAACAAGTCCAACAGGCCTTTGTTTAATCACGCCTAGACTCCTGCCCAGTTCTATGGTCAAGTGCCGCAAAAGACAAAAGCAAATTACAGTTGGCCCAGAACAAAGCAGCATGTCTGGCCCTTAAAAGTACATGGAGGGCTAACATCAAGATGGCGCTGGGATGCATAGCTGCCGTTTTATGGTCTCCTGACCAATTATGCTATTTTGTGTGGTTTTTTTGCGCTGAACTTTTGTACATAATGTTTCCTCCATTGTTTCCTATTACCGATAAAAGATTCTGGTCATCAGAACAGCAATTACTCAGCTCGATCTGGACAAAGACTTCGGCACAGGACAAAATGCTCACCTTGGACCAGGCCCTAATCCCAGACACTTGGAAGAGGAAAAAATGTCGCTATAGAGACTTCAGTGATGAGTGAATAAACCGCCCCTATTCTCTGCCCTATTGGCGAATGTGCAATCGCTGGAAAACAAATTGGATGAGCTCCGTTTGAGACTCTTATCACAACGAGACATTAAGAAGCTTACCGATCTTTGCACCTGTACGTAGCCCATCTGTAAATAGCCCAACCAACTACCTCATCCCCATATTGTTATTTATTTTGCTCCTTTGCACGCCAGTATCTCTACTTGCACATTCATCTTCTGCACATCTATGATTCCAGTGTTTAATTGCTAAATTGTAATTATTTTGCCACTATGGCCTATTTATTGCCTTACCTCCCTAATCTTTTTTTTGCACACACTGTATATAGACTTTCTATTGTGTTATTGACTGTGTGTTTGTTTATCCCATGTGTAACTCTGCGTTGTTTGTGTCGCACTGCTTTGCTCCATCTTGGCCAGGTCGCAGTTGTAAATGAGAACTTGTTCTCAACTAGCCTACCTGGTTAAATAAAGGTGAAATAAATAAATAAACGGGTAATTTAGTGAGTTACTCTGGGTGTCATAACCATGAGTTTGGTCTTGGTGTCTTGCTATATTTTAGATAAAGTTCTATTGGCAGTTGGGTGCTAAGATGTACTATCTGGGAGTTGGGTGTGTCCATCCAAGACCAATGTGTCATGTCAACTTCTCCAATGTGTCATACCTCTCCTCTCTCTCCATTTTTATCAAAAGTTTGTGTTTCTCTGGTTAAATAAAGGTGAACACATTTTTTTGTAAAGAACTGTAATGTACTATGCTTTCGGAGTCATGGCTGAACAAGGACATGGATAACATACCGTTAGCTGGGTTTTCCATGCATCAGCAGGACAAAACAGCAGCGTCCGGTAAGATCCGTGAGGTGGGTCTTTTTATCAACAAAGACTGGTGCGCCATCTCGAATATGAAGGAGGTCTCGAGGTCCTGCTCAACTGAGTTAGAATACCTCATGATAAGATGTAGACCATACTATTTACTGAGAGTTTTCATCAATGACAATATACCCCCACACCTTTGCTGGCACTAAGTCCAGACTCAACGAGCTGTATAAGGCCATAAGGAAACAAGAAAATGCTTATCCTAGTGGCCTGTGATTTTAATGTAGGAAATTTGTAATTTTTACCTCATTTTTACCAGCATGTCAACTACGCAACTAGATGCGAAAAAAACTCTAGATCACCTTTACTCCACACACAGAGATGGTTACAAAGCTCTCCCTCCATTTGGCAAACCTTACCATAACTCTGTCCCGATTCCTGCTAACAAGCAAAAACTCAACCGGAAGTACTAATGCCACGCTCAATATGGAAGTGGTCCGATGAAGTGAATGCTAAGCTACAGGACTGTTTTGCTAGCACAGACTGGAATATGTTCCAGGATTCATCCGATGGCATTGAGGAGTTTACCACATCAGGCATCGGCTTCATTAATAAGGGCATCGACGACGTCATCCCCACAGTGACAGTGCAACATCCGCACTGAGCTAAAGGCTAGAGCTGCCGTTTTCAAGAACTGGGACACTAAGCCGGATGTTATAAGAAATCCCGCTATGCCCTCCGACGAACCATCAAACAGGCAAAGCGTGAATACAATACTAAGATTGAATCCTACTACACCTGCTCTGATGCCCGTCGAATGTGGCAGGACTTGCAAATGATCACGGATTACAAAAGGAAAATGCAGCCGATAGCTGCCCAGCATTGTGAGCCTACCAGATGAGCTAAAAGCCTGCAATGCTCGCTTCGAGGCAACACTGAACCATGTGTGAGAGCACCAGCTGTTCCAGGCGACTGGGTGATCACACTCTCCATAGACAATGTGAGTAAGACTTCACATTCACAAGGCCGCGGGGCAGATGGATTACCAGGACGAGAACTCAGCGCATGCGCTGACCAACTGGAAAGTGTCTTCACTGACATTTTCAACCTCTCCCTGACCCAGTCTGTAATTACTAAGTTTCAAGCAGACCACCATAATCCCTGTGCCCAAGAATGCCAAGGTAACCTGTCTATATGACTACTGCCCCATTGCACGTTTGAAAGGCTGGTTATGGTTCACATCAACACCACCATCCCAGACACCCTGGAATCACTCAAATTCGCATACCACCCAAAAAGATCCACAGATGACGCAATCTCTATTGCACTCCACACTGCACTTTCCCACCTGGACAAAAAGAACACCTACGTGAGAATGCTGTTCATAGACTACAGCTCAGCGTTCAACACCATAGTGCCCTCCAAGCTCATCACTAAGCTAAGGATCCTGGGACTGAGCACCTCCCTCTGCAACTGGATCTTGGACTACCTGATGGGCCGCCCCCAGGTGGCGAGGGAAGGTAACAATACATCTGCAATGCTTAACCTCATCTCGGGGGCCCCTCAGGGGTGCGTGCTTAGTCACCCATGACTGCATGGCCGCACACGACTCCAACACCATCATCAAGTTTGTCAATGTGTAACCTTTATTTAACCTGTCTGGGCTAGGGGGCAGTATTTTCACGGCCGGATAAAAAACGTACCCGATGTAAACTGGTTACTACTCTTGCTCAGAAACGAGAATATGCATAGGATTAGTAGATTTGGATAGAAAACACTCGGACGTTTCTAAAACTGTTTGAATGGTGTCTGTGAGTATAACAGAACTCATATGGCAGAGAAAAACCTGAGAAAATTCCACAGGAAGTGGCCTGTCTGAGAATTTGTAGTTCTTCTTTTGATTCTCTATCGAAACTACAGTATCTGTGGGGTTATGTTGCACTTTCTAAGGCTTCCATTGGCTCTCTAAAGCCTTCAGAAAGCGGATTGAAGCGTCTTCTGTCTCTGGGCAGTGTATAGTAGCTCAGTTTCTCAGTGGTCTGCCTGGTGACAAAGGGATTGGATATGCGCCTTCACGCGAGCACGCTGTTTTTTCTTTTCCTCTTTGAATGAATACACTATTGTCCGGTTGGAATATTATCGCTATTTTACGAGAAAAAACCATAAAAATTGATTTTAAACAGCGTTTGACATGCTTCTAAGTACGGTAATGGAACATTTTGAATTTTTTTGTCTCGAAATGCCCTCGCGCATTACCCTTTGGATAGTGACCTGAACGCACGAACAAAACGGAGGTATTTGGACATAACTATGGATTATTTGGAACAAAAACAACATTTCTTGTGGAAGTAGCAGTCCTGGGAGTGCATTCTGACGAAGATCAGCAAATGTAATACAATATTTTTAATACTAACTCTGAGTTTAGTCAAAATAGCTAGCCGTGATGGCTGAGCTATGTACTCAGAATATTGAAAAATGTGCTTTCGCGGAAAAGCTATTTTAAAATCTGACATAGCGATTGCATAAAGAAGTTCTGTATCTATAATTCTTAAAATAATTGATATGTATTTTGTCAACATTTATGATGAGTAATTTAGTAAATTCACCGGAAGTTTTTGGTGGGAATGCATGTTCTGAACATCACATACCAATGTAAAAAGCTGTTTTTGGATATAAATATGAACTTGATTGAACAAAACATACATGTATTGTATAACATAATGTCCTAGGAGTGTCATCTGATGAAGATCAAAGGTTAGTGCTTCATTTAGCTGTGTTTTGGGTTTTTGTGACATATATGCTTGCTTGGAAAATGGCTGTGTGATTATTTTTGGCTATGTACTCTCCTAACATAATCTAATGTTTTGCTTTAGCTGTAAAGCCTTTTTGAAATCGGACAATGTGGTTAGATTAACGAGAGTCATCTTTAAAATGGTGTAAAATAGTCGTATGTTTGAAAAATTGAAATTATTGCATTTTTGAGGTTTTTGTATTTCGCGCCACGCTGTTCCACTGGCTGTTGAATAGAGTGGGACAGTCACGTCCCACCTAGCCCAGAGAGGTTAACCTGTTGGGGCTAGGGGGCAGTATTGAGAATTTTGAAAAAAATATGTGCCCATTTTTAACTGCCACCTACACCAACTCAGAAGCTAGGATATGCATATTATTACCAGATTTGGATAGAAAACACTGAATTTTCTAAAACTGTTTGAATGGTGTCTGTAAGTATAACAAAACTCATATGGCAGGCAAAAACCTGAGAAAAAAAAAGAATTTTGTGGCTGTACTATTTCTTTTGAGTCATTGTTTAATAGATAACACAGTGAGAAAGGATTCATTTCGCAACTCCTACGGCTTCCACTAGATGTCAGCGATCTTTATAAAGTTGTTTGAAGCGTCTATGATGAACAGAGACCGGATGACAAGGAAGAGAAGTTGACCTCCCTGGGATGTCGTCACTTCATTATTGGCCGCACCTGCGCAATCATGTGACGCGAGACATTTTTCAAAAACGTTTTTCTAGACACAGGAGAGGTCGGGTTGAAACATTACTGATGTTTCACGTTAAAAATGGCTCTAAAGATTGATGCTAAACAACGTTTGACATGTTTGAACATGCATGCATAAAGTCAAAAAGAGTTAGTGCAAAAAGGGTCAATGCAGATAGTCCGGGTAGCTATTTGACAGTTTTATGGCTTGGGGGGGATGAAGCTGTTCAGGAGCCTTTTGGTCCCAGACTTAGCACTCCGGTACCGTTTGCCGTGCGGTAGCAGAGAGTACAGTCTGACTTGGGTGGCTGGAGTAATGCCTTCTTCTGACACAGCCTGGTATAGAGGTCCTGGATGGCAATGAGTTCTACCCTAGTGATGTACTGGGCCGTACACGCTACCCTCTGTAGCGCCTTGCTGTTGGATGCCTAGCAGGTGCCATACCAAGATGCAGCCAGTCAAGATGCTCGCAATGGTGCAGCTGAATAACTTTTTGAGGAACCAAATCTTGTCAGCCTCCTGGGGGGGAAGAGGCATTGTCGTGCCCTCTTCATGACTGTATTGGTGTGTTTGGAACATGATAGGTCCTTAGCGATGTGGAGAGCGAGGAACTTGACGCTTTCGACCCACTCCACTACAGCCCATCAGTGTGAATGGGGGCGTGTTCTGCCCTCAGTTTCCTGTAGTCCACAATAAGCTAATTTGTCTTGCCCATGTTGAGGGAGAGGTTGTTGTCCTGGCACCACACTGCCTCATCGTTGTTGGTGATCAGGCCCACCACAATCATGTCATCGGTAGGTAGCCTAGTGGTTAGATTGTTGGGCCAGTAGCCGAAAGGTTGCTAGATCGAATCCCTGAGCTGACAAGGTAAAAATCTGTCGTTCTGCATCTGAACAAGGCAGTTAACCCACTGTTCCCCGGTAGGCCGTCATTGTAAATAAGAATTTGTTCTTAACTAGGCAAGTCAGTTAAGTGGAAAATATATCTTACCTGAGAGGAGGAGCAGAGGACAAGTCACATTGTCATGAAGGGAGGAAATTGAGAACATGAAAGGAAGAGAAAAAAAAATGTGTTACTTCGTTTCGCATTTCGAGGTCATGAAAGCTCATGAAAATTGCAATTTCAGCACTAACTTTTTTGTGAGCAAAAGCAGTGTTGGAAAGTGATAAAGTGTGATTGGACACATGGACATTACATGTATTTGCTGATAGCTTTTTCTCCAGCTCAAACAAGGTTTAGCAATAATCCAGTTCAGTACTGTAAGTAACAGTAAAGATGGCTTCTTGCAGATATAATAGGTGAACAAAATCAAGCCAAGATAAAAATCTGTCATTCTGCCCATGAGCAAGGCAATTAACCCACTGTTCCCCGGGCTCGGAAGACGTGGATGTCGATAAAGGCAGCCCTCCGCACCTCTCTGATTCAGAGGTTGGGTTAAATGCGGAAGACACATTTCAGTTGAATACATTCAGTTGGACAACTGACTATCCCCCCTTTCCCCCATAGAGCCTGCACTGGCCTGCACACACACACACACTCTCTCTCTGTCTTTCTCTCTCTTTGACACATACACACGACTCAAGTCCTCTTCTACTGCTACTTACAGTGACAGCACAACATATTCTGACTCAGAAAATTCCTCAAAATTGATTTATTCAAATTTCGTTTAGAGTTTTGCCTAAGTGATCCCCTGCCGTGCCGACTGTGTGCGCTGTGTGTGTGCATAGTGTGTGTTCTGCTCTCCGAGAGGGTGATGGATCATAGAGACGTGAGCGAGCGCCTGGAGATCACCGTGGTGACAGCAAGTCTCGGTGGAGACAGGGAAATTAACCTGTCACATAAATCTGGAGGGGGCCTGGACAGCTGACAGCACTCCACTACTCCCAAATCAGACAGAGCAAGACTGATACCCCGTAACACAGAGGAGAGGAGGACGTGAGGAGAGGAGGAAGATATATGGGGCCATATCAAGGGCCCTGTACAAAGAGAAGGAAGAAAAAGACGTGGTTTAACATAAGGAAAACACTAAAGGAGAGTGACAGGGAGCCAATGAAAAGCAGAGAGAGGGAGATTGAGAGAGACAGAAAGATAGAGGTTGACTCAGTCCTAGACCCAGACTGAAGGTGTCTGAGCTGAGATGCAGTGTTGCACCAGGTCAGTCCAGGGAGAGTCATGTCAGAGTGAAGGAAAGTATATGACCTCACATTAACCTGTCTAGCGGCTAGACAACAGTATCAATTTCACTACTCAGCAGTCTAGTGTAGCCCTCTCAGTCAGGTAGATCAACATCACCCTCTCACCTTTCACACCACAGGGTATCCCTTGCACAACAGACAGATTCATCTTAAAAAGTTGCTGATGTAGTGGGTGTGTGTGTGTGTGTGTGCACTTGTTTTCCAACCTTTTTTTCAGGTCCTGAATTTCTTTTTTGTTTGAATGTTATTTTAAGGTTAAGAGTTAGGTTTAGGGTTAGGGAAAATAAAATTGTTAATGGCAAAAAAATGTACACTTCAAAACGTCCTGACATTTCATGAAAACACAGCTGTGTGTGTGTGTGTGTGTGTGTGTGTGTGTGTGTGTGTGTGTGTGTGCATGGGCGGTAGTCATAATCTCAGATTTCTCTGCTAGCTGAGAGGACCTGGCAGGGCTCCGGAGGGTGGGCAGAGTGTGTTTATGTAACCCCACCTCACACACTCTACCCCTCCTCCTCCCCTCTCATCCCCACCTCACACACTCATCCCCTCTTCTTCCCCTCTCATCCCCACCTCACACACTCATCCCCTCCTCCTCCCCTCTCATCCCCTCCTCACTCACTCTACCCCTCCTCCTCGACTCTCATCCCCACCTCACTCACTCTACCCCTCCTCCCCTCTCATCCCCTCCTCACTCACTCTACCCCTCCTCCTCGACTCTCATCCCCTCCTCACTCACTCTACCCCTCCTCCTCCCCTCTCATCCCCACCTCACTCACTCTACCCCTCCTCCTCGACTCTCATCCCCTCTTCCTCGACTCTCCTCCCCTCCTCCTCGACTCTCATCCCATCCTCCTCGAGACTCTCATCCCCTCCTCCTCGACTCTCCCCTGCCTCCTCGACTCCCTCCTGCCTCCTCGACTCTCATCCCCTCCTTCCTCGACTCTCATCCCCTCCTTCCTCGACTCTCATCCCCTCCTTCCTCGACTCTCATCCCCTCCTTCCTCGACTCTCATCCCCTCCTCCTCGACTCTCATCCCCACCTCACTCACTCTGCCCCTCGTCCTCGACTCTCATCCCCTCGTCCTCGACTCTCATCCCCTCGTCCTCGACTCTCATCCCCTCCTCCTCGAGACTCTCATCCCCTCCTCCTCGAGACTCTCATCCCCTCCTCCTCGACTCTCCCCTGCCTCCTCGACTCTCCCCTGCCTCCTCGACTCCCTCCTGCCTCCTCGACTCTCATCCCCTCCTTCCTCGACTCTCATCCCCTCCTTCCTCGACTCTCATCCCCTCCTTCCTCGACTCTCATCCCCTCCTTCCTCGACTCTCATCCCCTCCTTCCTCGACTCTCATCCCCTCCTCCTCGACTCTCGTCCTCATCCCTCAGTCCCTGCAGTCAAGTCTTTACAGATGTATGCCTCACGTGCCAACCTCTAATCTCACCACACTAAGGAGAGGAGAGGAGGAAAGAGGAACGTGCTGGAGCAGAGTAGATGAGAGTGGGAAGGGATAGGATGGGAGGAGAGTGGAGGAAATGTCAGTTTATCTTGTTGACTCGACTCCTGACTGATAGCTGTAGGAGATAAGAGGACTAGAGAGAGACCAGTCTGAAGAGTATCTCTGTCTGATCTGATGAGATCTACTCTGCCCTCCAGGCCCGAGAGGACAACAGACGAATGGTCACATTCATATCAATGTGATATGAGCTGCCCTTAAGGGGGACTACAAGCATTTCTTAAAGTCCTTGGTTTGTACAAATACTAGACACAAATGGAGATCCAATTCTTAAAGCTTGAGGATTTGAGGTCGGGCAATTCAAGTACCTTCAGCTTCGTAGTACTGGGTTGTTGTTTTTAACTTCAGTGACAAAGCTGTTTAACCAAGCAGTAAAAGAAGAGAATGACTGAGCCATTTATATGTGTTAAACCCAACTCAAAACAGAAGAGGACCTAGAGGCTGTGACAAACAGACACACCAAAGACATTTGTGCTTCAGCTATTCCTGTGACAGTGCCTCTGGGGGCAACACAATTAAGACCCATTTTTAACCCTCCTACACACCATGAACAACATTGAAGCCCGTCTTGTGGCTCCACATTCGTGTCAAAATCATCTCAACGCTAAACAAAAGTCCTATTGCGCACTCATGTGTTCCACAGTCAAATTATGTTTGTAGCCCTGTGGGTTTGACATTGGTTTACATTTTTTTATCTTCTTTGCAAATGACTGCACCAAATGCCTCTTAAAATACTAGGGAAATAAAAAAAATTGTTCTTGTTCATTTTCCCCTTGTGGATTCTACCGTTCTGGCCTGAACTCTGGACTGCAGTGTAAGAAAACCATTAAGCTTACATCACTTTGGTCTTTTTTACACTAAAACTTTCATTGACTTTTTATGGCAGCACTACTTCCACTAAGTGCTGAGATGGCAGCCCTGCTTTTTAAATTATATTAATCTAACATTAGATATTAGCCCCAATCTTGTTCCCTGTCCAACCCAAATTAAAATGTTTTGTCCGCATTAAAAAGGCAGGGAACACTTTTAATCCCATACTCACAGTTCTCAGCATCGATAGAGAGGATCAACAATAGGGCTGCATCAATCATATCCTCATGTGTTTTACCCTGTCAGTGTGCATCTGCATATATACGCTGGCAGTCAGATCATCCGGAAATAAATGAAATATGGAGAATGGAATTTGTGATTCTATCGAGATCATAATCATTGAAGAGAGATTTGTCTGAACATTCATCTTATGACAGCTGACCAGTAATCACACAGTCAAGTACAAATGTAGAGCTCCTGTAATGATTTCTTTAGAGGTTGACCAGGTCAAGCCCAGAGCTTCTGACAATAAAACATGGCTTTATGGTAGAGCGCCATAGGGAACCCTACTGTCTAAAATAGTGCTCCTGGGTGGTAGCAGCAAGGCAGGCAAATAGGGACAAGGAGTGGATCAACTTGAGATGAGAGTTCACTGGGCAGTGACCGATGTGTGTGTTAGTGTTTTTGTGTCTTCTTGTAAGTGTTTGAGCGAGAGAGGAGGTAAACAGACAGAGTGAGATATCTGAACTTTATCACACATTACAGTAATCAGTTAACTACATGTAGTGTAACCCCTCCTCTCCCCATGGTAATCTGTACACACAACCAGTGAACTAGAAACAGCTCTCCAAACAAGCCACTGGCAAGCCCACCACCTTAACCCCTCACCTGCTGACACACTGCCAACACAGAACACATCCACATAGATCTAACGCCACGGCAGTCAAAGCAAAACAAGATAGCTGAGACCAAACTGACAATCACATTAACTATGTTCTACTATACATTGACAGTATTGCTGGGCGTTTGAACTATGCTGAGTGTGCATACATGAAGGGGTTAAATTCAAAACAGTATACGGAAGTTTCCATGAGCTGTTCCCTGAAGTACCTAGAAACAGAGCGGTTTAAGAAAAATCAGGGTGTCTTTCTTGGCTCAGGAAAATGTAATAACAGTCCCAACTAAAAGAACCAGTCAGTCTGTCTGTCTGTTGGTGTGATAATAAAACAAATCATTACAGACAGACGTACTGAATGGGAGAAGCACATCTAAGGGCTCTATTGTTATACAGTGTGTGTCTGTGTGTGTGTGTGTGTGTGTGTGTGTGTGTGTGTGTGTGTGTGTGTGTGTGTGTGTGTGTGTGTGTGTGTGTGTGTTTGCGAAAAACAATGTAAAACGCATCGTGTTGATTTCCATCCAGTCCCTCCCACTGTGGAATCCACTCAAATCAAAGTTAGCCCTTCACACCCACAAAGACACTTCTCTAATTGTACCTATTTATCGTTTATGGAGTGATAATGGCACTCTGCATAAAATGCCTGATTCCGATTGTGTGTTGAGGGTGTCATGGCCACAGAGGTATAATGCTGTTAAGTGCCAGTAATGGTCTGACTATGTTATTCAACTGGCAGCTCAGCTGCTGCATAACTGCCTAATAGCCTGCAGCACAATAACATACAGTAGATAAATTAGTCAACAAGTCACAATGGACAAGGTGAATGTTGTGGCTATTCTGGCTGATTTATGGTGCCGAGTTAGCTAACCATCAGGATATTGCCTCTCCTGTTTCTTCCGAGGAAACTCCAGACTTCTACAAAACAGCAGTCACTTATTTTCATTTTTTTTATCAGAGCATCCAATCCAATTATGAGAGACAGTAAAGTGAGCGATTGTGCAGAAGTTAGAGGAGAGGGAGGGCGTACAGGGGAGTTTAGCTGGCCAGATAGATAGGCAGAACCGCACTAGGCGAGCCAGAGGAAGATTCTTGCTCCACTCCTCTCAGGCCGTGGAGCACATTACCCCTGTGACAAATGGAGCAGGCAGGTAGAAGTCGTCCCATAGTCCTGAGACAGAACCCAGAGACCCAGAGGACAGAGCCCATTAAGCCCGCAGAACAGCACTGCAGTAATACTCAACTACTACTGTGGGTCTCAGACCGGCCTCAGGGGACTGGTTAACGACACTAAACTATGGGACTGATAGAGTGGAGGTAGGTAAGTAGTTACACATGTACTGTAGTAATTGTACAGTTTCAGTAATCTGTATGGTACACATGCTACTGGTGATGACATCACTGCAGCCACACCTTGAACATTAAGATGGAACACAATACTGGCAGGGCTGTTGGAAGTAGTCAGTCAGGTTTCTCTTCTGCAACTGCCACAACTGCCGCCATCCTGACCCGTGTACTCAAGGCCCTGAAACTGTACTGCAGAGTGACTGACGACCTGCAGAACCAACTGAAGCCAGAAATATGTGATGCTGTCATTTGCATGTTTCAGGCTTTTGGATTTTGATAATAAAGACGAGCAGGTTTTTATCCGGACCAGATGCAGGCAACTTCATGGAAACTTTGGCACAAGAGCTATTGTTAATGTGGTGTGTATTGATCCATGACTCAGGCACCTTGGACCACTTAGACTGCTGAATGGAAACATTTAATGGTTTAATATAAATACAAAAAGAGATGTTTTGAAATGTTCCAGATTACAAAAACAAAAAGGGATTTGTCGTCATATCCTGGGTATAAAAACTAAGCCTAGTTTCACTAGAACGTCACAGAGGAGTTTTGCAGAAGGTGGTCCATACAGAACAGAAGCTAAATAAACTATGTAATCACACTACACCTCCATTCTCCTTCCCCACAGTTCACATTTCCTCATAACGGCGCCCCTGAAAAAGGCCACTCTCAGAAACGTAAATAAAATATTTCACATAAAAATGTGTTCTAGTTTAAGTTTTCTTCATCAGAGACTGAGAGCATGGGTATAAATGCCATCACATCAAGACATATGGCCTCAATTTCAGGCTACATTCAAAAGGCAAAGCGTAGCTATGCCTGCCAATGCAATAATGGCATGTTCTCTGCTTTCCAAAAATACAACTACAATGACCAATGATTCCCCCCTCCTCCCCATCTTAATGTAGTGCAGTGAGAATAAGGCCTAGTCCCAGGCCAGTAGAACATTACCATGCAGTTTCAGCACAGCCTGCAGTGGCCCATCAGCACTACTCACAAACAGATCTATGCTAACAATGTTGCCTGGGGGCAGCACTGGGGTAAAGGTCATCTGAAAACCTAAATGATGATATGGCTAACTTCACTGTCGCAAATGTAGTTCATGTTCTCTCTATTGTACTGTAGAATGGTTCTTTTAATTAGTATGTCTGACTCAATGGCAACACAATACTATCTCTATCAAAGTCTATTATCATAAAGTGTCTCTGGGTAGACCAGGAAACCTGGCGGTGTGAACAACGGCATCATTTGCAATTAAGGCGACAGTAATAACGGTGTTGGCGATAACATTCTCCATTACAGCGAGGCCAGAGGAATCTGTCACCAGATAACCTCACTGTGATTGGTAGCTTTAATCAAGGGACCAAATGTCTGTGTTCCAATCTCATTATGAACAAGGACGGAAGGGAACAGGCTATTAGCTTCAAAGTCTCACTCTGCCTGGGGCTCGCTCTGCTAGCATAGCGCAGTCTGCCTTCTGTGCTTAGTATCTGTCTGCAGTGGTCTGCTCAGAGCCAGCCTGTTTGTAAATACTGCAGAAGGAAAACAACATGCAGTAGTAGACAATAACAAATAGCTCTCTTTCTCCTCATCATCATACCCCACTGCCCAGAGTTAGGGAAAGTGGTTTTATGCTAGGCCAATATAAAATCTCTCAGCATATTGCTAGCAGAGGCCTATAGCAGTTTGTTGACGCAAGCATTAAACCTGTTTCTGCCAGCCCATAGAAGCTCGATGAATCAGGTCCCTGCCTGTTTAACAGTGTAGGTTCCGTCCCTCTCTTCGCCCCAACCTGGGCTCGAACCAGGGACCCTCGCACACATCAACAACTGACACCCCACGAAGCATCGTTACCCATCGCGCCACAAAAGCCGCGGCCCTTGAAACGCAAGGGGAACAACCACTTCAGGTTTCAGAGCGAGTGACGTCACTGATTGAAACGCTATTATTTATAACAACACCCAGCTGCCTCTCCACTCCTCACTGACTCCCTCATAAAACAACCTACCAGCCACAGACACTAGTCTCCACTGTCCTAATACACCCTATATACAGCACTGATGGAGCACTTAGAAGAAAAATTGTAAGATTCAGTGAGACAAGAAAAGTGTTAGGGTTGATATCGAAGGTAATTAAAAAATGTAACTATCTGCAAAAAATATTGTTGTGGCCCACAGGTACAGTAGGGCCCGAGTTACATTGACTGCCTCAGAGAGAGAGATTTAAGCGCGAAGAAGAACATTTCAGAATCGATAGAGGGGGAGCTCTTAACTCAGAGCACGAAGTTTAAATAGCTGATTGAGCGGAGATAAAAGATTCAGCGTTCTGCAATGTTTCTTTAGAGCATTGATTTCTCACTGTTTGTGTCCGCCCTGCCCTCTGGCTCAGTAATCCCGCTACCCCTCTCTAGGTCTGTCCCTGTGCTGCTTTATGTTGATGAACTGATTCTCCCCTGCCTCAGACGCCCTTATAGAGCTCACAATGCCCCTATTGACTACAGCGATACTACTGTTCAAATTGTGGTCAACATACCATCATGTGATCCTCATATTTTACAATACCCATCAAGATGTTTACAGACAATATAGCCTAGTTTATCTGGGAGTTTTTCTCTGTGCATATAGGGATCTCCTGAATGACAAAAAGCACTGTTAAAAAAAAACTGACCAACATGAACATCACATGATGTTGATTCACACACCATCATTGGTGAGGACAGCCAGCCTGCCTTTCAACCAACCTCGGGACTTGGCACAAGCTCACAACAACATGGCTGGCCAGTGATTTCCACCATGCTCTCCTGACCTCTGGTAAAGCATTAAATCTAAAACAAAGTATTACTTTATCCACCGGCCCAACGCAGTGTTATTACTGGCTCTCAAACAAGACTTTATCCACCGGCCCAACACAGTGTTATTACTGGCCCTCAAACAAGACTTTATCCACCGGCCCAACGCAGTGTTATTACTGGCCCTCAAACAAGACTTTATCCACCGGCCCAACACAGTGTTATTACTGGCTCTCAAACAAGACTTTATCCACCGGCCCAACACAGTGTTATTACTGGCTCTCAAACAAGACTTTATCCACCGGCCCAACACAGTGTTATTACTGGCTCTCAAACAAGACTTTATCCACCGGCCCAACGCAGTGTTATTACTGGCTCTCAAACAAGACTTTATCCACCGGCCCAACACAGTGTTATTACTGGCTCTCAAACAAGACTTTATCCACCGGCCCAACGCAGTGTTATTACTGGCTCTCAAACAAGACTTTATCCACCGGCCCAACACAGTGTTATTACTGGCCCTCAAACAAGACTGTCTCCCGTCCCAGAAGACTGAAGGTGTTTTTAATCTGACCCAATGAACAAAGCTCAATAAAAAGGAACACTACACCATTTGGATCAAGTTGCAACTCTGATATCAAAGTTCACATCATTGCGTAGAAAAAAGGAAAACACACAGAACATCTACCTAAATGCATACATGGATAGATAGATACATGGATAGATAGATACATGGATAGATAGATTGATAGATCGGTCTAATACAGCTATGTGAGCAGTAGATGAGGCCTAACAAACACGTCATTACACTAATGGCCCCAAAAGATGAAGGAGGAAGTGGCTTCCTGACCATTCCCAGCAGAGATAAACAAGGAAACCTAAATATCCTATTGGAGGAGGGCACTGCAGGAAAGGACAGGAGAGAACAGGGCAGGACTACCAAACAGACTGGTAGCAGCTGGGAATAAGAAGAATGTTCATCAAGTCTTAAACAGATAATTCAATAATATTGGGTCAGTTAGAAACCTACAGTGAGTAAAAACAGATATGCTATTAAATAATAGCAGTGTAAATTGTTCCGGTTTGAATGCACAATTTCAGTTTGGTTCACAACCATAACCCTTCCTCAAACACATGTTGATTTCCCTTAGGACTTCCAGACACACCAGCAGTAGAGACGAGTGAAGTTCCAGAACACTGCACATACAGTAACATAACCTACTGTTAACCGCAGCCCGAAGAGAGAGCAACGCACTCTGCTGTTCATTAGCAATCTGTAAAGGACTGTAAACGCATGCAGGTCAGGCCAGGGCAGAGGAGATGACTGTACTGAGCACTCTCTGTCTCTACCCTGAAGACAACTGTCCATGCCTCTAATGAGCCTCTTTAATGAGTCATTAAACAAGGGGGACTGGCCTGTAGGCTGATTGCTCCAACTCTCTGATCAATAAGCATGACATTTGCACTCTCAACCGGCTTCTACTTTCAACCAGGGAGATGAGAGGAGAGGGTGTGTGTTCAGTTGAACAGCAGTCCAATGCAGTCCAATGTTGTTCTAGTGTAAATACCCCTCTGTGCACCTCGGGGGAGAGATGGAGAGAGCCTGGAGATATGGAGAGAGCCTGGAGAGAGCTTGGAATAGATGGAGAGAGCTTGGAATAGATGGAGAGAGCTTGGAATAGATGGAGAGAGCTTAAAGAGATGGACAGAGCTTAAAGAGATGGACAGAGCTTAAAGAGATTGAGAGCTTGGAATAGACGGAGTGAGCTTGGAATAGACAGAGTGAGCTTGGAATAGACAGAGTGAGCTTGGAATAGACAGAGTGAGCTTGGAATAGACAGAGTGAGCTTGGAATAGACAGAGTGAGCTTGGAATAGACAGAGTGAGCTTGGAATAGACAGAGTGAGCTTGGAATAGACAGAGTGAGCTTGGAATAGACAGAGTGAGCTTGGAATAGACAGAGTGAGCTTGGAATAGACGGAGTGAGCTTGGAATAGACGGAGTGAGCTTGGAATAGACGGAGAGAGCTTGGAGAGAGCTTGGAGAGAGCTTGGAGAGAGCTTGGAGAGAGCTTGGAGAGAGCTTGGAGAGAGCTTGGAGAGAGCTTGGAGAGAGCTTGGAGAGAGCTTGGAGAGAGCTTGGAGAGAGCTTGGAGAGAGCTTGAGAGAGCTTGAGAGAGCTTGAGAGAGCTTGAGAGAGCTTGGAGAGAGCTTGGAGAGAGCTTGGAGAGAGCTTGGAGAGAGCTTGGAGAGAGCTTGGAGAGAGCTTGGATAGACGGAGAGAGCTTGGATAGACGGAGAGAGCTTGGATAGACGGAGAGAGCTTGGAGAGACGGAGAGAGCTTGGAGAGACGGAGAGAGCTTGGAGAGACGGAGAGAGCTTGGAGAGACGGAGAGAGCTTGGAGAGACGGAGAGAGCTTGGAGAGAGCTTGAGAGAGCTTGAGAGAGCTTGAGAGAGCTTGAGAGAGCTTGAGAGAGCTTGAGAGAGCTTGAGAGAGCTTGAGAGAGCTTGAGAGAGCTTGAGAGAGCTTGAGAGAGCTTGAGAGAGCTTGGAGAGAGCTTGGAGAGAGCTTGGAGAGAGCTTGGAGAGAGCTTGGAGAGAGCTTGGAGAGAGCTTGGAGAGACGGAGAGAGCTTGGATAGACGGAGAGAGCTTGGATAGACGGAGAGAGCTTGGAGAGACGGAGAGAGCTTGGAGAGACGGAGAGAGCTTGGAGAGACGGAGAGAGCTTGGAGAGACGGAGAGAGCTTGGAGAGACGGAGAGAGCTTGGAGAGACGGAGAGAGCTTGGAGAGACGGAGAGAGCTTGGAGAGACGGAGAGAGCTTGGAGAGACGGAGAGAGCTTGGAGAGACGGAGAGAGCTTGGAGAGACGGAGAGAGCTTGGAGAGACGGAGAGAGCTTGGAGAGACGGAGAGAGCTTGGAGAGACGGAGAGAGCTTGGAGAGACGGAGAGAGCTTGGAGAGACGGAGAGAGCTTGGAGAGACGGAGAGAGCTTGGAGAGACGGAGAGAGCTTGGAGAGACGGAGAGAGCTTGGAGAGACGGAGAGAGCTTGGGGAGACGGAGAGAGCTTGGAGAGACGGAGAGAGCTTGGAGAGACGGAGAGAGCTTGGAGAGACGGAGAGAGCTTGGAGAGACGGAGAGAGCTTGGAGAGACGGAGAGAGCTTGGAGAGACGGAGAGAGCTTGGAGAGACGGAGAGAGCTTGGAGAGACGGAGAGAGCTTGGAGAGACGGAGAGAGCTTGGAGAGACGGAGAGAGCTTGGAGAGACGGAGAGAGCTTGGAGAGACGGAGAGAGCTTGGAGAGACGGAGAGAGCTTGGAGAGACGGAGAGAGCTTGGAGAGACGGAGAGAGCTTGGAGAGACGGAGAGAGCTTGGAGAGACGGAGAGAGCTTGGAGAGACGGAGAGAGCTTGGAGAGACGGAGAGAGCTTGGAGAGACGGAGAGAGCTTGGAGAGACGGAGAGAGCTTGGAGAGACGGAGAGAGCTTGGAGAGACGGAGAGAGCTTGGAGAGACGGAGAGAGCTTGGAGAGACGGAGAGAGCTTGGAGAGACGGAGAGAGCTTGGAGAGACGGAGAGAGCTTGGAGAGACGGAGAGAGCTTGGAGAGACGGAGAGAGCTTGGAGAGACGGAGAAAGCTTGGAGAGACGGAGAGAGCTTGGAATAGATGGAGAGAGCTTGGAATAGATGAGAGAGCTTGGAATAGATGGAGAGAGCTTGGAATAGATGGAGAGAGCTTGGAATAGATGGAGAGAGCTTGGGGAGATGCAGAGAGCTTGGGGAGATGCAGAGAGCTTGGGGAGATGCAGAGAGCTTGGGGAGATGCAGAGAGCTTGGGGAGATGCAGAGAGCTTGGGGAGATGCAGAGAGCTTGGGGAGATGGAGAGAGCTTGGAGAGATGGAGAGAGCTTGGAGAGATGCCTATTGATTCATGTTTGTGCTGTGACATCCTGTGGTGACAGCGTCATTGCCAAACTTGTGGCTGGCTTTCCTCAGCCATCAATTAAGCCGCGTGACACCTTTAACAATGTTAACATCAATCATGCCCCTCTCTCAAGAGTATCATAGCAACCATTGCACTGGGGGCAGTGACAGTAGGTGGGTCTCCTGGCCTCCAGAGAGACCCTGATGTATTGAGAAACAGCCCATCCAACCAGCTTCTTTTTCACACACAAACGCACACTTCATACTGTCCATTGTGTACATGCAGCTGGATATATCCATTACTAAATGCTAATTCTAACCCTCATGTTACTGCTTTGAACAGACATCTTGACACACTTAAAGAAAATAATGATCTTAGCTTTTCTATCCTCCAGTCCATCACTCTGCTGGGCTCCTCTGCTGTGTAATGGCCCCTTTTCTCCCTGTCTGATAATATGTCTCCATAAAGTGGGATCAATTACACATGCAATTACTGCAGCAGGACACACTACATTTCAAGATTACACCACTGACCCCGCTCTGACCCCAATGAGATAATACAGTGAGTGTATACAAACGGCTGATCATGCTGAGGTTATCCGACACGGATATCACTGTACAAACACAATCCAGCACACAAACCAAGGCATATAACAGATGTTGTTGGTGCTCATGTTTGCGTATGACATGTACTATACTCTGGAGGTGGACAACCCCCGTCCTGTGCATTAATAAAGACAATCCTGACAGGATTCTAATACACCCCACCCGTTTCAGAAAGCTTCCTGGCCTGAATGAATACAAAGAAGAAACAGAGCCTTTCTTATCAGTTGTATACTTCCTCTCCAGATCTGGCTGGCTGTCCACTTATACTCCTGCACAGCATCACATTCTCCTGTTCCACTGACTGCACAGCACCGTCCAGGACTCTATTAGGACCACCACGATGGTTCACGCAAGACAGAGAGAAGAGAGGGGGTGGAGAGGAGAGGAGACGACAGGAGGGAACAGCTAGATGAAAAGAGGAAGGAGAATACTGAAGAAATATAAGTATAAGCTCTCATTTTCTCTCTCCAGCTGCAGTCGTCATCACAATCTTTCATATTCCTGTGACAAAAACAACTGGTGAAGCCACACCTGATTCCAAACTCCCCTAGAAACTGAAGGTAGAGAGCATACCTTTACCAGTCCAATTCAAACACAGTAATTAGCCTATGGAATGAACCAGGGTATATGAGTAGCAGTAAAGCTCCTTATACACATTACAGTTGAGACCATTCTTCAGGCTTACCTTCAGGAGCTCTTTGGTTTGTGTGTGTTGTATGGGTTGGTGGGAATTGAGAGGTGTGATTCCCTCGTCCTCTCGGCTTCCTAATCTAGCATGACTGAACCTGTATGTGACTCCTTCAGTTTCTGCCTGAGAACATGAATACACCTGACACTGTCACAATGGGAAGGGCAGGTGCTTGCATGATATTATCACCTCCTTAAAAGAGTCACAACAAAGTGCAAAAAGCTCCCATTGGCTGCACGATTCAACACATTTCTGACACTTCATGGTGGTCCATTGCAGAACTGAGAACAATTCTTTCAACATTTTCACTGATCTAAGTTTGTCAATAACTCTATGAAATGTACTGCTGCAGAATTGATAAATATTGCTAGTGACAGAGGATACTTTCTATCCTGTCTGTCAGTACATCCTTTAAAAGTCATGCAGAGTTTTTTGACTAGCTATTTGTAAAGTACTATGAAAGAGCGGGCACATAAACACACACCCAGCTGAACAGAAACCAAAGCTGTGTGGCTGCCCAGACGAGGCTGAAACTGGCTGCATTGGTGGATGATGACATCAGACCACCCACATTCCTCTAGAGCAGGTTCAAGCACATTTGTTCTCTCTCCCCCTCTCTCATTGGCTAGATCAAAGATCATTCTCAGACCTCACAGCCTGCTTCCCATTTAGGCTTGGACATGTCTCATAGACAAAATACAGTTATGGTTTGTTTGATGCCGTTTCCAATATTGACAGAGTATAGTACAGCATGACGTAAACAAAGCATAGCTTACAGAACAGTTTTCTATGGAGCCTGAATACCAAGAGTTTGCATTCTTCGAATGGGGACTAAAATCAATTATCTGTAATGAAGGCAAAGCTTTTAGTCAAGTCAGAGCCAGAAGAAAATGGCAGAAAGAAATGTCAGTCTTGCATTGTCAGCAGTAATCAGAGAGAGACAGAGAGAGAGAAAAAGAAAGAGAGAGATGAGAGACGAAGAGAGAGAAGGGAGGAGAGAGAAGGAAGGGAGGGAGGAAGGAGAGAGGAGAGGGAGGGAGGAAGGAGAGAGAGGAGAGCGAGAGAGAGAGAAAAGCGAGAGGAGAGAGAAGGAAGGAGAGAGAGGAGAGGTAGGAGAGCGAGAGGGAGGAAGGAGAGAGAGAGGAGGGAGGAGAGAGAGAGGAGGGAGGAGAGAGAGGAGGGAGGAGAGAGAGTTACTAGCCACAGACCTTCTAGTCAGATCCTACACTAGATACTCCTCAGTAGAGGTCTTCACGGGCCCAGCCAAACCCGAATAACTGAGACGCGATCCCTGAGCAGGTCCGGATCCAGAATTCTAATCCGTCCCTCAGCTCTCAGTCAGCTCCTGTTTGATTGTCATTGGGTCTCGGGTCTATGTAATTACAGCTGATAGACCCAAGTGGACCTGACCATGGCTATAGCCTAGAACATATTTATGTTACGGTAATAAGATGTATTTATTATCTTATAGACAGCCTAGCCAACATATAAATACCTATTTGTTAACCAGAAGAGCAACTTGGCTGATGAACATAACGTTTTTGTCACCCTGTTCAAAACAGGTCTTGTGTCTAGACCCGGGCCTGTTAGGGTACGGGTCGGATCAAGGTTGGCTTGTCCTCGGGTATATTCGGGTTCGGCTGAGATTGTTGTTGGGTCCGGGTGCCCATTTTATTTTTTAAATGACCGGTCCATTCGGGCCCGGGTCTGACTGTCATCTGTCCGTTCAGGTCCAGGTGGAGCGGGAAAAACTCTACTTCTCAGGCCACTTCTCTGCTCCCTCACACACTGCATACTGTCCCGTTGTCAAGCCACGGTCTTCCGCAGTGGTGCATCACACAAACAACACCTTTCACAAAGAAAGCAGAGTCAGAGCAGGTCTAGGTCCAGGGGCAAGAATGTAAATGTAAAGCACATGTTGTGATTAAGGCAGCGAGGGCACAGCGTTTTCATTAACATGCTTTTACATGAACATGCTAGTGAGGCTGAGGGGATCCAGGAAGCTGCTGCTATGCCAGTTACAGTAAAGAATCCATCCAGGTCTGAGATGGGAGCTGAAAGTAAACTGTATGAACTAAGCTATGAAAAATATACCCAAAAACAGACAGCGCCACAAATGGAAGTCACTCACCCAAAACTTTGCCCAACAACAGGCACTATCGCTTTGCCCCAAAACAAACAATCACCACCAAGACTTCACTATTCATGACTACTCTGCTAAACCTGAACTGGCAGCAGAAATTAATTGTCCATGGAAACATCACTGAAAACTAGATTGTCTGTAAAACCTCACTCCCACTCTGTTTCTCTGCAATGCAGGCCTAATAAACAGTCTCAGAGCTGGGCATTAACACTAACTCTGAAAATGAGAGTGTTCTGAACTGCTAACATCAAGTTGTTGATGTTGCTGTTCAGCTCTAGACATTGGCCTGCGGGTAGAAACATATTTCAACGTTATTTTATCAAACAAGAGAAGTTAACTTCATTGGGGTAGGGGGCAGTATTTTGAGGTCCGGATGAAAAGCGTGCCCGTAGTAAACTGCCTGCTTCTCAGGCCCAGAAGGTAGGATATGCATATTATTAGTAGATTTTGATAGAAAACACTCGGAAGTTTCTAAAACTGTTTGAATGATGTCTGTGAGTATAACATAACTCATATGGCAGGCAAAAACCTGAGAAAAATCCAACCAAGAAGTGGGAAATCTGAGGTTTGCAGTTTTTCAAGTGATTGCCTATCCAGTATACAATGTCTGTGGGGTTATTTTGCACTTCCTAAGGCTTCCACTAGATATCAACAGTCTTTAGAACGTTGTTTCATGCTTCTACTGTGAATGGGGAGAGAATAAGAGCCACTGGAATCAGATGACTGAGAAAATGACATGAGCTCAGACAGGCACGCGCCCGTGAGAGTTAGGTGTGTTCCTTTTCATTTCTGAAGACAATGGAATTGTCCGGTTGGAATATTATCGAAGATTTATCGTTTGACATGTTTCTACGAACTGTAATATAACTTTTTTGACTTTTCGTCTGAACTTACTGCGCGAGCACAGTGCATTTGGAATGCTGGACTGAACGCGCGAACAAAAAGGAGATATTTCGACATAAATATGGACTTTATCGAAACAAAACAAACATTTATTGTGGAACTGGGATCCCTGGGAGTGCATTCTGATGAAGATCATCAAAGGTAAGTGAATATTTATAATGTTATTTGTGACTTCTGTTGACTCCAAAATGGCGGGTATCTGTATGGCTTTTTTTTTTTATGTCTGAGCGCTGTACTCAGATTATTGCAAAGTGTGCTTTCGCCATAAAACTTTTTTGAAATCTGACACAGCGGTTGCATTAAGGAGAAGTGTATCTATAATTCTTTGAATAACAGTTGTATATTTTATCAACGTTTATGATGAGTATTTCTGTAAATTGATGTGCTCATTCCCCGGAAGGTTTGGGAGGCAAAACATTTCTGAACATTACACGCCAATGTAAAATGGGTTTTTTGGATATAAATGTTTACTTTATCGAGCAAAACATACATGTATTGTGTAACATGAAGTCCTATGAGTGCCAACTGATGAAGATCATCAAAGGTTAGTGATTAATTTTAGCTGTATTTCTGGTTTTTGTGACGCCTCTCCTTGCTTGGAAAATGGCTGTGTGGTTTTTCTTGTCTAGGCGCTGTCCTAACATAATCTAATGTTATGCTTTCGCCGTTAAGCCTTTTTGAAATCGGACACTGTGGTTGGATTAACGAGAAGTGCATCTTTAAAATGTAATATAATAGTTGTATGTTTGAGAAATTTGAATTATGAGATTTTTGTTGTTTTGAATTTGGCGCCCTGCTATTTCACTGGCTGTTGGCGAGTGTGTCCCGCAGGTGGCGTCCCACATACCCCAGAGAGGTTTTAAGTTATTGATTCTCTTTTGCTGTTAAATAATTTTTAAAAAAGCTCTCACTGCTCTATCCAAACAAAAAGGATGTACAAAAATATTTGCTCGCTGGTTTTACAACAAGGAAAACAGATCAGACATGATGAACTTAAAAAGCCTGAAAGTTATTAGGATGCAGAGGAAAGTAAGAGTTGGGTATGGTGGTTCTAAAGGAGAGCGATATGTAAAGGCGTCAGCATGCTTCAGTTGAACGAATGAGTGTGCTCACATGCTCCCTTAATTTGCAGATTTTGCCAAGGAGATCTTAGTTGTGCAATTTTTAAATCTGACTCGGATGTTTGGTGCAGTATTTCTCATGTGAAGGATGTGTCGTCTCTTGTTAAATGACAACAGGCACCTAATTGTAGAATCCCTACTGTTGACCAATAGCCGACGCAGGGGGCATAGACATCGGCTACAGACTTAGGCGTGCCTCACATTTTGTGTGCCTGAACAGCCGAAAAAAAGTCTTGCCGAAGTCCAAAACGTACAAAAACGCCACAAAATGTTGTTATAATATATGCACGAACTGTTCCGGCTGGGAAGCATGTGGACGCCCTTGTAAGTAAGGAGCAGAGAGGAGGGAGATGGAGGAGTACTGTGGCCTTCTGTCGATAATGTCAGTGCTTTTTCTGCTCCTTGCCAAACGGTGGGAGAGAACAATTATGCAGATGAGGTGCTGCAGCCGAGGATGCACTGCATCAATCACACTGCACAGCAAGCCAGCAGGACCGAACACACACACATGCGCACCAGTGCTGGGGTCAATTCGAATTGAAGAAAAAAGGGCATCTATAATAAACTGAGAATTAGAAAGTTTATCCTTTCCTTAAAAAAAGTTATCACTTCCTGACTTGACTGCCTTCAATTTGATTTGACTCCAGCCCTGACACACATATGTTGGACATACATATTGTTGGATACGACATTTTGAACATTGAGATATTAAATAAATTATAGAGAAGAAGCATAGAATATCTGTAGAAAGACAGCAGTGGAATGTGTTGGAATGTGTTGGGGACGGGAGCAGAGCAACATGTTGATACAAGAAAGACAGATGGACATCTGTGGATTAGATGGAGGGGTTGAGGTCAGGAGGTGAGGACAGGTCACATGAAAGGAGTAATAAGGGTTTGGTATCTTGTTACTCTTTTCCTGTTAAACCATAAGATATAAGGATTGGAGAGAAGGAGGAGTGTCTAAAGTGGGATAGATATATATATATACATACACACACACTGCTCAAAAAAATAAAGGGAACACTTAAACAACACAATGTAACTCCAAGTCAATCACACTTCTGTGAAATCAAACTGTCCACTTAGGAAGCAACACTGATTGACAATACATTTCACAAGCTGTTGTGCAAATGGAAGACAACAGGTGGAAATTGTAGGCAATTAGCAAGACACCCCCAATAAAGAAGTGGTTCTGCAGGTGGGGATCACAGACCATTTCTCAGTTCTTATGCTTCCTGGCTAATGTTTTGGTCACTTTTGAATGCTGGCGGTGCTTTCACTCTAGTGGTAGCATGAGACGGAGTCTACAACCCACACAAGTGGCTCAGGTAGTGCAGCTCATCTAGGATGGCACATCAATGCGAGCTGTGGCAAGAAGGTTTGCTGTGTCTGTCAGCGTAGTGTCCAGAGCATGGAGGCGCTACCAGGAGACAGGCCAGTACATCAGGAAACATGGAGGAGGCCGTAGGAGGGCAACCACCCAGCAGCAGGACCGCTACCTCCGCCTTTGTGCAATCCCCATGCTGATTTTGTAAGTTTTCCCACTGATAAAGAAAGGATCAGTCTATAATTTTAATGGTAGGTTTATTTATTTAACAACAAAAAATCCAGAAAAACGCATGTCAAAAATGTTATAAAAGGATTTGCATTTTAATGAGGGAAATAAGTATTTGACCCCTCTGCAAAACATGACTTAGTACTTGGTGGAAAAACCCTTGTTGGCAATCAGAGGTCAGATGTTTCTTGTAGTTGGCCACCAGATTTGCAAACATCTCAGGAGGGATTTTGTCCCACTCCTCTTTGCAGATCTTCTCCAAGTCATTAAGGTTTCGAGGCTGACGTTTGGCAACTCGAACCTTCAGCTCCCTTCACAGATTTTCTATGGGATTAAGGTCTGGAGACTGGCTAGGCCACTCCAGGACCTTAATGTGCTTCTTCTTGAGCCACTCCTTTGTTGCCTTGGCCGTGTGTTTTGGGTCATTGTCATGCTGGAATACCCATCCACGACCCATTTTCAATGCCCTGGCTGAGGGAAGGAGGTTCTCACCCAAGATTTGATGGTACATAGCCCCATCCATCGTCCCTTTGATGCGGTGAAGTTGTCCTGTCCCCTTAGCAGAAAAACACCCCCAAAACATAATGTTTCCACCTCCATGTTTGACGGTGGGGATGGTGTTCTTGGGGTCATAGGCAGCATTCCTCCTCCTCTAAACACGGCGAGTTGAGTTGATGCCAAAGAGCTCATCTGACCACAACACTTCCACCCAGTTTGCCAATGATCATCTGAATCATTCAGATGATCATTGGCAAACTTCAGACGGGCATGTATATGTGCTTTCTTGAGCAGGGGGACCTTGCGGGCACTGCAGAATTTCAGTCCTTCACGGTGTAGTGTGTTACCAATTGTTTTCTTGGTGACTATGGTCCCAGCTGCCTTGAGATCATTGACAAGATCCTCCTGTGTAGATCTGGGCTGATTCCTCACCGTTCTCATGATCATTGCAACTCCACAAGGTGAGATATTGCATGGAGCCCCAGGCCGAGGGAGATTGACAGTTATTTTGTGTTTCTTCCATTTGCGAATAATCGCACCAACTGTTGTCACCTTCTCACCAAGCTGCTTGGTGATGGTCTTGTAGCCCATTCCAGCTTTGTGAAGGTCTACAATTTTGTCCCTGACATCCTTGGATAGCTCTTTGGTCTTGGCCATGGTGGAGAGTTTGGAATCTGATTGATTGATTGCTTCTGTGGACAGGTGTCTTTTATACAGGTAACAAAGTGAGATTAGGAGCACTCCCTTTAAGAGTGTGCTCCTAATCTCAGCTCGTTACCTGTATAAAAGACACCTGGGAGTCAGAAATATTTCTGATTGAGAGGGGGCCAAATACTTATTTCCCTCATTATAATGCAAATCTTTTTATAACATTTTTGACATGCGTTTTTCTGGATTCTTTTGTTGTTATTCTGTCTCTCACTGTTCAAATAAACCTACCATTAAAATTATAGACTGATCATTTCTGGGTCATGAGGATGCTCATGTCCACTCTCTTTAGACTACTCCATCCAAGGTGCTCTGTGACTGAACCATCTGAAGCTACATCCAGAGGTGGGGGAAATGGAGAACAGCTAGCAGAGCTTAGAAATAAACAAGCAAAAATACAAATCATCAGAAAAGTCAGACGAAGCACAACACTTGCCAGTTGACAATACATAATATATTGTAAAATAGAAACGCATGAAAACAGAGCAGAACGTTTTTATGACCTTGTTTGTGCCCGTAGGCTTGTTTGGGCAGCCAGTCACACAGCCAGGACAAGATTTGCATGCAAAGCCCACTTAGTTAGCCCACACACACACACAGCAGGCAGCCTGTGGTCTGGACATGAGACAGGAAGAACAAAGCAGTACATTTCTTCCACTCCTTTGGTTAACATGCAAATCTCATGCACCTCCCTCATCCATGTTCATAGATTAGTGAATGTGGGCTGCCATCTCTGGTTTAAGATGAACCTGGCCTGCTTATCTCTGCCTACTAAGTACAGAGGTACTTAGTAGGCAGAGGCAGGAACTAATCAATCTGTAAATCCTACTGTATAGTTCACATCATATTCTGTATTTCATGTGGTACAGCCCTGATGGAGGTATTTCTCCATTTACAGAGATGTCTTTATTTCGCCTCTCTGAATCGATTTGTAGAAGGCGAGTGCATACATGCACCTGGGAATTTAACTAAATCCATATCAAAATAGGTTTACATGTACTTGCTGGAAGTTTTACAAATAAGAAACTTCTAAATAAATACTCATGTTGCTAAAGCCAATGTCACATGAAGCAAACTGGACGCAAATTATGTTGCTTGAAACAAAGTTGCATCTGGATTGCTCCCTGTGTCACCTCTCCAAAATTTCCTGCAATTTAGTTGCATTGCATTGCAAGAGATGGATATCCATCCCATTTCACGCAACTCTGTATGCAATTTACAATAAGTGAGCAGAAAAAAGTGAACATGAAAATGTTTTGATCAGTTATGGAAATAAAAGTGCTGAATACATGTTGGCTCGCTATTTAAAAAGATGGAGGACAAGCTATAGGATGAAATATACAGAATTTAGGCACAGGTACAGCAGACTAGCGCAAGATAACACTACCAATTATATACAGTGGCAAGAAAAAGTATGTGAACCCTTTGAAATTACCTGGATTTCTGCATAAATTGGTCATATAATGTGATCTTATCTTCATCAAAGTCACAACAATAGACAAACACAGTCTGCTTAAACTAATAACACTCAAACAGTTCTACATTTTCATGTCTTTACTGAACACACCGTGTAAACATTCCCAGTGTAGGGTGCAAAAAGTATATGAACCCTTGGATTTAATAACTGGTTGACCATCCTTTGGCAGCAATAACCTCAATCAAACATTTTCTGTAGTTGCGAATCAGACCTACACAATTTTGGACCATTCCTTTACAAATCTGTTTCAGTTCAGCAATATTCTTGGGATGTCTGGTGTGAACCACTCGAGGTCATGCCACAGCATCTCAATCGGGTTGAGGTCAGGACTCTGACTGAACCACTCCAGAAGGCGTATTATCTTCTGTTGAGCTTCAATTCACAGACCGATTGCCTTACATTCTCCTGCAAAATGTTTTGATAAACTTGGGAATTAATTTTCCCGTCGATGATAGCAAGTTATCCAGGCCCTGAGGCATCAAAGCAGCCCAAAACCATGATGCTATTCTTCATGAACACCATTATTGTTTAGTGTTTTACGTAACGTAGACTTGAGCCGACACTCTAGGATTCTTCTTAACCTCATTGAGCATTCTGCACTGTGCTCTTGCAGTCATCTTTTTATTTTATTTTACATTTATTTAACTAGGCAAGTCAGTTAAGAACAAATTCTTATCTTCAATGACGGCCTAGGAACAGTGGGTTAACTGCCGTGTTCAGGAGCAGAACGACAGATTTGTACCTTGTCAGCTCGGGGATTCGATCTTGCAACCTTTTGGTTACTAGTCCAACACTCTAACCACTAGGCTACGCTGCTGATTTTGTACATTTGCCCACTGACAAAGAAATGATCATTCTATTATTTTAATGGTAGGTTTATTTGAACAGTGAGAGACAGAATAACAACAAAAAATCCAGAAAAACACATGTCAAAAATGTTATAAAATGATTTGCATTTTAATGAGGGAAATAGGTATTTGACCCCCTCTCAATCAGAAAGATTTCTGTCTCCCAGGTGTCTTTTATACAGGTAACGAGCTGAGATTAGGAGCACACTCTTAAAGGGAGTGTTCCTAATCTCAGTTTGGACTACAGGAAAAGGAGGACCGAACACTCCCCCATTCTCATCGACGGGGCTGTAGTGGAGCAGGTTGAGAGCTTCAAGTTCCTTGGTGTCCACATTAACAACAAACTACAACGGTCCAAACACACCAACACAGTCGTGAAGAGGGCACGACAAAGCCTATTCCCCCTCAGGAAACTAAAAAGATTTGGCATGGGTCCTGAGATCCTCAAAATGTTCTACAGCTGCAACATCAAGAGATGCTTCAGGGATGGTGTTAGGGATAGTGCCAGGTGTCCTCCAGACGTGACGCTTGGCATTCAGGCCAAAGAGTTCAATCTTGGTTTCATCAGATCAGAAAATCTTGTTTCTCATGGTCTGAGAGTCTTTTAGGTGCCTTTTGGGAAATTCCAAGTGGGCTGTCATGTGCCTTCTACGTCTGCCCACTCTACCACCTGATTGGTGGAGCGCTGCAGAGATGGTTGTCCTTCTGGAAGGTTCTTGCGTCTCCAAAGAGGAACTCTGGAGCTAAGTCAGAGTGGCCATTGGGTTCTTGGTCACCTCCCTGACCAAGGACCTTCACATCCGATTGCTCAGTTTGGCCGGGCGGCCAGCTCTAGGAAGAGTCTTGGTGGTTTCAAACTTCTTCCATT
Organism: Salmo trutta; assembly: GCF_901001165.1. NCBI lineage: Eukaryota > Metazoa > Chordata > Actinopteri > Salmoniformes > Salmonidae > Salmo > Salmo trutta. The sequence goes on along the minus strand of NC_042970.1, from coordinate 23,877,346 downwards.
TAAGAATGCTGGTGGCCACTGTGTTCTTGGGGAACTTCAATGCTGCAGAAATGTTTTGGTACCCTTCCCCAGATTTGTGCCTCGACACAATCCTGTCTTGGAGCTTTACGGACATTCCTTCGACCTCAGTTTGGTTTTTGCTCTGACATGCACTGTCAACTGTGGGACCTTACATAAACAGGTGTGTGCCTTTCCAAATCATGTACAATCAATTTAATTAAAATTAAAATTTTAGTCATTTAGCAGACGCTCTTATCCAGAGCGACTTACAGTAGTGAATGCAAACATTTCATACATTTTTTCTCCATAATGGTCCCCCGTGAGAATCAAACCCACAACCCTGGCGTTGCAAACACCATGCTCTACCAACTGAGCCACACGGGACCACAGGTGGACTCCACTCAAGTTGTAGAAACATCTCAAGGATGATCAATGGAAACAGGATGCACCTGAGCTCAATTTCAAGTCTCATAGCAAAGGGTCTGAATACTTACGTAAATTAGGTATTTCGTTTATTTTAGTTTTTTTTTTCTCCGCCTTTATGGGGTATTGTGTGTAGATTTTGGTGGATAATAAAATATAAAAAAAATTGAATATGGTGGAAAATGTCAAAGGGGTCTGAATACTTTCCTAATGCACTGTATATATATATATATACTGCTCAAAAAAATAAAGGGAACACTAAAATAACACATCCTAGATCTAAATGAATGAAATAATCTTATTCAATACTTTTTTCTTTACATAGTTGAATGTGCTGACAACAAAATCACACAAAAATAATCAATGGAAATCCAATTTATCAACCCATGGAGGTCTGGATTTGGAGTCACACTCAAAATTAAAGTGGAAAACCACACTACAGGCTGATCCAACTTTGATGTAATGTCCTTAAAACAAGTCAAAATTAGGCTCAGTAGTGTGTGTGGCCTCCACGTGCCTGTATGACCTCCCTACAATGCCTGGGCATGCTCCTGATGAGGTGGCAGATGGTCTCCTGAGGGATCTTCTCCCAGATCTGGACTAAAGCATCCGCCAACTCCTGGACAGTCTGTGGTGCAACGTGGCGTTGGTGGATGGAGCGAGACATGATGTCCCAGATGTGCTCAATTGGATTCAGGTCTGGGGAACGGGCGGGCCAGTCCATAGCATCAATGCCTTCCTCTTGCAGGAACTGCTGACACACTCCAGCCACATGAGGTCTAGCATTGTCTTGCATTAGGAGGAACCCAGGGCCAACCGCACCAGCATATGGTCTCACAAGGGGTCTGAGGATCTCATCTCGGTACCTAATGGCAGTCAGGCTACCTCTGGCGAGCACATGGAGGGCTGTGCGGCCACCCAAAGAAATGCCACCCCACACCATGACTGACCCACCGCCAAACCGGTCATGCTGGAGGATGTTGCAGGCAGCAGAACGTTCTCCACGGCGTCTCCAGACTCTGTCACGTCTGTCACATGTGCTTAGTGTGAACCTGCTTCATCTGTGAAGAGCACAGGGCACCAGTGGCGAATTTGCCAATCTTGGTGTTCTCTGGCAAATGCCAAACGTCCTGCACGGTGTTGGGCTGTAAGCACAACCCCCACCTGTGGACGTCGGGCCCTCATACCACCCTCATGGAGTCTGTTTCTGACCGTTTGAGCAGACACATGCACATTTGTGGCCTGCTGGAGGTCATTTTGCAGGGCTCTGGCAGTGCTCCTCCTGCTCCTCCTTGCACAAAGGCGGAGGTAGCGGTCCTGCTGCTGGGTTGTTGCTCTCCTACGGCCTCCTCCACGTCTCCTGATGTACTGGCCTGTCTCCTGGTAGCGCCTCCATGCTCTGGACACTACGCTGACAGACACAGCAACCCTTCTTGCCACAGCTCGCATTGATGTGCCATCCTGGATTAGCTGCACTACGTGAGCCACTTGTGTGGGTTGTAGACTCCGTCTCATGCTACCACTAGAGTGAAAGATCCGCCAGCATTCAAGTGACCAAAACATCAGCCAGGAAGCATAAGAACTGAGAAGTGGTCTGTGGTCACCACCTGCAGAACCACTCCTTTATTGGGGGTGTCTTGCTAATTGCCTATAATTTCCACCTGTTGTCTATTCCATTTGCACAATAGCATGTGAAATTTATTGTCAATCAGTGTTGCTTCCTAAGTGGACAGTTTGATTTCAAAGAAGTGTGATTGACTTTGAGTTACATTGTGTTGTTTAAGTGTTCCCTTAATTTTTTTGAGCAGTGTATAATACGCAACATGTAGTGTTGGTCCCATGTTTTACTAGCTGAATAAAAGATGCCCGAAATGTTCCATATGCACAAAAAGCTTATTTCTGTCACATTTGTGCACAAATTTGTTTACATCCCTGTTAGTTAGCATTTCTCCTTTCCCAAGATAATCCATCCACCAGACAAATAAGGCATATCAAGAAGTTGATTAAACAGCATAATCATTACACTGGTGCACCTTGTGCTGGGGACAATAAAATGCCACTCTAAAATGTGCAGTTCTCACACACAACACAATGCCACAGATGTCTCAAGTTTGAGGGTGCTTGCAATTGGCATGCTGATTGCAATAATGTCCCCCAGAGCTGCTGCCACATCATTTAATGTTTATTTCTCTACCATAACCCGCCTCCAACATCGTTTTAGAGAATTTGGCAGTATGTCCAACCGGCTTCAAAACCGCCCGCAGTCCATGTGTAACCACGCCAGCCCAGGACGTCCTCATCTGGCTTCTTCACCTGCGGTATCGTCTGAGACCATCCACCCAAACAGCTGATGAAACTGTGTGTTTGGGCCTCCCGAGTGGCGCAGCGGTCTCAGGCACTGCATCGCAGTGCTGAGGCGCCACTACAGCCTCGGGTTCGAGGCCATGACCGGGAGACCCATAGGGCAATGCACAATTGGCCCAGAATCGTCCGGTGTGTCAAGAAGCAGGGCGGAGGACGCATGGCTCACGACTTTCGCCCCTCCCGAGTCCGTAGGGGAGTTGCAGCGTTGAGACAAGATTGTAAATACCAATTGGATATAAAAGAAAAGGGATTCAAAAATTGAATCTGGGTTTGCACAATCAAAGAATTTCTTCACAAACTGTCAGAAACCGTTTCAGTGAAGCTCATCTGCGTGCTCATCATCCTCACCAGGGTCTTGACCTGATTGCAGTTTGGCTTCGTAATTGACTTCAGTGTGCATATTCTCACCTTCTGTACGATGGCCATTAGCACGCTGGAGAAGTGTGCTCTTCACAGATGAATCCCGGTTTGAACTGTACCGGCCAGATGGTGTAGTGTGGGCGAGCGGTTTGCTGATGTCAACGTTATGAAAAGAGTGCCCCATGGTGGCGGTGGGTTAATGGTACGGGCAGGCATAAGCTACAGACAATGAACACAACTGCATTTTAATCGATGGCAATTTATACGTACAGAGATCCCGTGATGAGATCCTGAGGCCCATTGTAGTGCCATTCATCTGCCGCCATCATCTCTGAAAATGTCCCAGTTCTTCCATGGCCTGCATACTCACCAGACAAGTCACCCATTGAGCATGTTCGGGATGCTCTGGATTGACGTGTTTGATAGCGTGTTCCAGTTCTCACCAACATCCAGCAACTTCGCACAGCCATTGAAGAGAAGTGGGACAACATTTCACAGGCTACAATCAACAGCCTGGTCAACTCTATGCAAAGGAGATGTGGTCCCACCAAATACTGACTGGTTTTCTGATCCACACCCCTAACTTTTTGAAGGTATCTGTGACCAACAGATGTGTATCTGTACTCCCAGTCATTTACACTCTACACGGAGAGGAGAGTGGAGGGGGGTAGAGGGAAGGAGAGGAGGGGATGGAGGGAGGGAGGGAAGGAGACGAGGGGAGGGAGAAAGAGGGAACAACTCGAGGGAATGTCTCAGTACTCTATTTAACAAGGCTCTAGTAAACAGCATGCTGAGGTAAAGTAGATACTTCATGCCTTTAATAAATTAGAGTTAGGGACTTCTATTCATTGTTTAGTTTGTGATGCTTATAGTTAGGGGTGGGGATGGGAGAGCTGATCCTGGATAAGAAATAACTGATGACAAACACAGTGGTGAAAGGCGAATGTACATTCAAAAGGGAGGCAACATTTACAAAAGGCAGAAAAACGTAGGCTGAGTCGTAACACTTCATCAACCGCTGTGCCTCAGAGTTCCAAACCCTGCCCACCTGTCAGCTGGCACTCCGCTGAGAGCCACATCCCTTCACCTGTTGACAGACGCAACGATGGTATGCGGCAGTTTCGCCCTAACCTGACTGACTGGCTCTGCTATACCTGGGAACAGGTGCATCTGTGTCAGCACACACACAAACACAACACAGAGGTGACAGTTGAAGCATCGCTATGTCAGGCATTCCCATGCTGGCGCCAGTACAGGTCAGCCATTCAGGCAGGAGACTCCATACTGTCACTCAGACCTTCACACTACAGGCGGAGACGGTGAACATATGAAATAAGACTAAAGGAATGCTGCAATAGCCAAAATTACTATATTATTTAAAAATTTAAAAAAAATAAAAAACAAGCTGTTATATGATCCAGATCCACATTCTTCGAAATCAACCAACAGCATTCTTCAAAACAAACTGGCAAGACGGGTTCTTTCAAACACTCTGCTTGGAGAGCACCGCAAAGGCTTCAGGAAATGACACACAGGACGTGGTGCTCAACCTTGAAAGGGCCTGAGTGACAGAGGTGGGGGGGTAGACAATGAGAGGAAGGAGAAAGAGAGAGAGGGTCTGTGAAGAGCAGTGAGAGACAGACAGAATGAAAATCTATTTCCTTATCTTACTCAGGTCACATTATATGGAGAGGAGGGGTTTCAGTTTCGCCATAGCTTGAAGACCTACAGCGTAACTTTAAACACACCCCAAGGGGAGATCTGAAAACTCAATGCTTGGTATGTGAGTAATGGAGCTAGAGAAAGACATGCCTCCATCAAAACAGCCCAGCATATGTCCTCCTTCACCATCACTGCAGAGTCAGTGTGGCAGTGACAGTGCAGTATGTCTACAGTGAGTCAGCACACAAGTAGGACAGAGGCAAAATGGGGTTTAGACGAGACCAAACCGCACCACATCTCTCCTTATCAAATGCTGTAGCGCGATTCCACACCAGTATGGCCTGATTTTTTTGGGTGTATCACAGATTGTTCTGGAAATTCTCACATAAGAACGTAGTTGTGAGGAAGGATGTTTAACATGCTTTTTACATTTGTATAACAAACCCTTTCTGAGAAAAGCATGACCTATACCCATATGCCTCCTGTAAAACCTTATGATCCGTGAACCGTACATGATACCGACAACATCTTGGTGTCATACTCATTAGAGTGTGCTCTAAAATATGGAGTATGTCTATATTTAGAAGGAAAAAAATAACATTAATATATTCAACATAAAACATATTATTAATATCTCAAAAGTAACCTTTTTGATTTCCCTTTTTTTTTTACATATTGTTTGGAACAACATACTCTTCAAACACATCACATTTTCAGAGTGGGCTGTCAGCTACTTTTGACGAAATAATACATTTTATACATAGACATTGAAATTATAGGTCATCAACCAATCACAGCCCTCCTGTAGGATTGCACATTCAGCAAATCACCAGATGAGGGAGTACCCTTTGAATCAATTTTCCCATTCACTGAGTTGGTGGTGCTCATATCAAATCAAATGTATTTATATTGCCCTTCTTACATCAGCTGATATGTCAAAGTTTACAAAATCAAATAAGGTACTTTTGAGATATTAATAGTTTGAATGTTGAATAAATGAATAGGTAAAATTGTATTTGTGAATGTTGCGATACTCCATATTTTAGAGCACACCATTAGAAGCATACTGACACCAAGTTGGTGTCTGTATGTACAGTTCACAGATCATTGTTTGTGTTATAAATGTAAAAAGCATATCAAACATCCTTCACTCAATGAAGTTTCTATGTGAGAATTGCAAGAACAATCTGAGATACCCAAAATATTTCCATGGAACCTCTATGTAAAAAATAAAAAGAATAAGAGACTGCCAGTACCACTACAGCTCTAAGAGACCGGGGCAGAAATGAGATTTCATCCTTTATTGATTAGAAGCCAGTTTGCAGCCTGAGGACAGGGAGTACCGTACAGGGAGTACCGTCCGCCTGGATTCACTAGCAATCTCCCTCTTATTACCAATGACTCTTCAGCATATCAGAGAGCCTATTTTCTATGTAGTATTACACAAATTGGGGCAATATATCACAGGTATAGGAGCGGTCACCTGTTGCGTAGGTGCATTGTGGGGACTTCATTCGAGAGAGAGAGAGGTCCATATGAAAAAGCTTGCTGATCCTAGACATCGCTGCTCAGATGATGCGCTTGGCTAAGAGATCCAATTCTAGACCCGGACATCTAGATTCTATGACGTTTAACAATCAGTGAACGCTTCAGTATCAGTCTAAACAAATGTCAAATGTGGGAACTACTAGCAGAGCGCTCCTTACAGATGTAGAGCGCTCCTTACAGATGTAGAGCGCTCCTTACAGATGTAGAGCGCTCCTTACAGATGTAGAGCGCTCCTTACAGATGTAGAGCGCTCCTTACAGATGTAGAGCGCTCCTTACAGATGTAGAGCGCTCCTTACAGATGTAGAGCGCTTGCACCGTATCTGCTCAGAGCTTAGGGATGGGAAGGGGCTGGTAAGCTATTGGAAGAAAGTTTTGTCAAGAAAAAAACAACTAACATTTTCGGGGGGGGGGGGTAAAAATGTGGGCTACTCAATGCATGTCCATGTAAAAGGACCCAAGAGCACAAACATGTGAAGTTCATAGGAGCATTACAAATTTAGTGTCAAATGAAAGCTAAAAGAGTCTATTTTTTATATTAGGGCATGTATACATTTTTCAAACATTTTCCATCCTAAAAATTTGGAAAAAGCAAAGTCTTTTATTTCTGGTCAAACAGATGGAATATGGGTCTTAGAAAACAGAAAAAGGCTTAAAAAGGTATTAGAAATACAGTAACACTCAAAAATGGACATACCTACTCATTCAAGGGTTTGTCTTTATTTTTACTATTTTCTACATTGTAGAATAATAGTGAAGACATCAAAACTATGAAATAACACATAGAATCATGTAGTAACCCAAAAAGTGTTAAACAAATCAAAATATATTTGAGCTTTTGGATTCTTCAAAGTAGCCACCCTTTGCGTTGATGACAGCTTTGGTATAGAGAAAATACCAAGTCCATATTATGGAAAGAAAAGTGCAAATAAGCAAAGAGAAATGACATTCCATCATTACTTTAAGACATGAAGATCAGTCAATCTGGAAAATTTCAAGAAATTTGAAAGTTTCTTCGAGTGCAGTCGCAAAAGTCATCAAGCGCTATGATGAAACTGGCTCTCATGAGGACCGCTGCAGAGGATAAGTTCATTAGAGTTACCAGCTTCAGAAATTGCAGCCTAAATAAATGCTTCACAAAGTTCAAATAAGAGACACTTCTCAACATCAACTGTTCAGAGGAGACTGCGTGAATCAGGCCTTCGTGGTTGAATTGCTGCAAAGAAACCACTACTAAAGAACACCAATAAGAAGAAGACTTGCTTGGGCCAAGAAACACGAGCAATGGACATTAGACCGGTGGAAATCTGTCCTTTGGTCTGATGAGTCCAAATTTTAGATTTTTGGTTCCAACTGCCGTGTCTTTGTGAGACACAGAGTAGGTTAATGGATGATCTCTGCATGTGTGGTTCCCACCATAAAGCAAGGAGGAGGAGGTGTAATGGTGTGGGGGTGCTTTGCTGGTGACACTGTCAGTGATTTATTTAGAATTCAAGGCACACTTAACCAGCATGGCTACCATAGCATTCTGCAGCGATACACCATCCCATCTGGTTTGAGCTTAGTGGGACTATCATTTGTTTTCAACAGGACAATGACCCAACACACCTCCAGGCTTTGTAACACCATACCCAAACCGGCCTTGAGCGTGCCCCTTCGTGCGCAAATTGATTTTGTTCCCCCACACCAAACGCGATCATGACACGTAGGTTCAAATATCAAAACAAACTCTGAACCAATTATATTCATTTGGGGACAGGTCGAAAAGCATTAAACATTTATGGCAATTTAGCTAACTAGCTTGCAGTTGCTAGCTAATGTGTCCTATTTAGCTAGCTTGCTGTTGCTAGCTAATTTGTCCTGGGATATAAACGTGGAGTTGTTATTTTACCTGAAATGCACAAGGTCCTCTACTCCGGCAATTCATCCACACATAAAACGGTCAACCGAATCGTTTCTAGTCATCTCTCCTCCTTCCAGGCTTTTTCTTCTTTGGACTTTATATGGCGATTGGCATCTAACGTGCATAGTTACCATGACGACCGACCAAATTCAGTTCATCTTTCAATCACCCACATGGAGTGAGTGGATCTCTGCTTCTATAAACCAATGAGGAGATGGGAGAGGCAGGACTTGCACCGCGTTCAGCATCACAAAAAGAAACTGACTTCTATTTTAGCTAGCGCTTGGCAACGAAGACTCGTTGGTGCACGCGAGCAGTGTGGGTGCAATAATCGAATAACATGTTTAAATTTATTTTGCAACGGTGTGGACAGCATATAAGGGCTATTTGACCAAGAAGGAGAGTGATGGAGTGCTGCATCAGATGACTTGACCTCGACAATCACCCGACCTCAACTAAATTGAGATGATTTGGGATGAGTTGGACTGCAGCGTGAAGGAAAAGCAGCCAACAATTGCTCAGCATGTGTGTGTGTTTGTTTTTTTGGGTGGGGCGAGGGAGACCCCCTGCGGGCCCCACAGTTTGGGAACCACTGCTTTACTGTACCATACTCTACTGAACTCTACTGTTCTGTACCGCGCAGTACTCTGTGTACCTATTTAGGATACATCACCATTAAGGGAATGACATTCATAATTATGCATTTCTATGTAGTACAGATCAAGGACCCATGATGAAATTCCATTACCACAACTGCGTTACCAGGTGTAAATCCACTTCACTTACTGTAGTATGCAAATAACCAAAACAGATTTTGGTTATTTCAATGCGTCATGTCATAGACACCCAATTCTTTCTGCAGACATTGTTAAATATCTACTCTGAATTAAGATTCAACGGGAGTTCTTGGAAAACATGGACACAAACTGAGGTAACAAAAATTCTGTTAACTAACTTTGCACCTAGACAGTTCCTCCAGTAAATGTGATTTTGTAAAATTATCCTTTTTTTTTTTAAGTAGTCCTTGTGCATAGAGTTGTATGGTTTGTTAATCTTTTTTAAAAAAATCTGGTTTTTTTTTAAGCCTCAGCTGGGGAGTTTATCAAACTGAAAGTTAATTGAGACGGACAACCCAAAGATGTGGAGAATCAGTTTGGGATGCCTTCTCCATCACAATCACTGTTAGCAGACACAGTATAGTAGTAGTGTCATCACTAATCCACACTATGAGAAGCAAAACCAAAACTAAAGACAACATTTTACAGTCCCTGTTAAAACCTTTGGATAACAGACAGCTGAAACCTGCAGGGAGAGAAATACAGCCATGTTCTGAGCAGGCAACTCCAGATCTCCTCCTCCCATACACAAATAAAGCCTTCCACTGCAGAGTGATAGAGATAATGAGTAGCGCTGTGTGTGTATGTGCGTATGTGTGTGGGTCTGTGTGCGCGCGTGTGAGTGGATTTGAACACTCAAAGAGAGGCCTGCGATAGGAGTGGCAGTGTGGCAAATGTTTAAGTGATGATGGAATTCCAGAGCAAGCCAACAGATCGCCACTCTGTGCATGATCATTTTAACTAACACATAGCTAAAAACAAATCCCCACATTAAAGCGTTCAGAATAGCGTGCGATTGGTCACAAGCCTCAGCTTCACACAGTTTGTTAAATTCAGCTTGTCAGTCTCTCTGCTGGTTAGTCAGGGAGAAACTAAGAACACAAATAAATGCATGCGAATGTGAACTCCTGTCATGGTCATAACATCATTGTTTCCATAGGGCTTTTAAAAGGGGTGTGTGTAGGGGTCCGTAGGGGTATGTGTAGGGTGAGGTTCTGTACTGTGAGGGAGGGAGAGGGCTATTGCTCTCTTAGAGAGCACAGCAGAGAGACTACAAGTAAGGCAATGTTTCACCTAATTGTATATGTTTTTGTAGGAAGTGGGAAAAGAACCTTGAGAAAAACATTCATAGCCAAAGGCACCAAATATTCCCTTAGAAAGGAGGTGGCTGGTGTGTGTGGGGACACTGGCAGGGGAGCTGTTTTCCTGGCGTGTCTGGCTGAGGGAGGAGAAGAGCAATTGATTGAAAGGGACAGAGTGAACAGCACATGTCACATCGGGGACGCCTTCAGCCCTGACCCATGGCATCTGCACCGTTCCTCCACTCCTATCGGGATTCGTCACGGAAGCAGACGTCCATCATCACTGCCAATCAGATCACAGCACTATCTGAGCTGCTGCTAACTATCTGGCCATGCTAGACAGGACAGAAGAACACGGCTTTCTAAAAAGTAGACCCAGATTGCTGCCGTTGGGAGGACCGTGAACAGCATGCACACACAGACAGACACACACAAATCAAATTGTATTGGTCACATGCACCGAATACAACAGGTTTCCCGTGAAATGCTTACTTACAAGCCTTTTCCCAACAATGCAGAGTGAAAAAGTAAGAAAAAAATTGCTAAAGAAAAACAAAAATAGTAACAACAAAAGCACCGTAACGAGGCTATATACAAGGAGTACCGGTACCGAGTCAATGTGCAGGAGTGCGAGACAGTTGAGGTAATATGTACATGTAGTTAGCGGTAAAAGTGACTAGGCAATCAGGATAGATAGTGTGATAGTGTGTGTCTATGTGTTAGAGTGTCTGTGACATCAATATGCATGTGTGTGTTTTGAGTGTGTGAGCGTATGCAGTGTGTGTGTGTGTGTGTGTGTGTGTGTCTCAGTGTAGTATGTGTGTGTGAGTCCAGTGAGTGTGCATAGAGACAGCGTATGAAAGTCAGTGCAAAACAAAAAGCGGGGTCAATGCAAAGTCTGGGTAACCATTTGATTAACTGTTCAGCAATCTTATGGATTGGAGGTAGAAGCTGTTCAGTAACCTTTCGGTCCCAGACTTGGCGCTCCGGTATCGCTTGCCGTGTGGTAGCAGAGAGAACAATTTATTACTTAGGTGGCTGGATTTTTAGGGACCTGACACCGCCTGGTATAGAGGTCCTGGATGCCAGGTCTCTGACCTCCACCCTATAGGTTTTCTCATCGTCGTCGGTGATCAGGCCTACCACCATTGTGTTGTCGGCAAACTTAATGACGGTGTTGGAGTCGTACGCGGCCACGCAGTCGTGGGTGAACAGGGAATACAGGATGGGATTAAGCAGGCACCCCTGAGGGGTCCCCTGCGTTGCCTACCCTCACCACCTGGGGCCTGTCAGTCAGGAAATCCATGATTCAGTTGCAGAAGGAGGTGTTCAGTCCCAGTGTCCTTAGCTTTGTGATTACTTGGAGGGCATTATGGTGTTGAACACTGAGGTGTACTCAATGAACAGCATTCTCACATAGGTGTTCCTTTTGTCCAGGTGGGAAAGGGCAGTGTGGAGTGCAATAGAGATTGCATCATCTGTGGATCTGTTGGGGTGGTATGCAAACTGGAATGGGTCTAGGGTTTCTGGGATGATGGTGTTGATGTGAGCCATGACCAGCCTTTCAAAGCATTTCATGGCTACAGACGTGAGTGCTACAGAGTGATAGTCATGTAGACAGGTTACATTGGCATTCTTGGGCACAGGGACTATGGTGGTCTGCTTGAAACATAGTCCCACTCAAACTGAGCATTGCGCCAATGAGCTACAGGGTACCATGGTGATTATGTTAAAGAGCAGACCAGTGTGTGTCTACAGGGGTCCACCAGTACAACACCAGTGTGTGTAGTCAAAATTTATTTTTTTGCACATATTTAACCCCTTGTTTCTTGGGCCTAAAACTACCTCCATCGTTAGTATGGGTTAAATTTAGACAGAGTCCTGTGACACTGGGAGTTGTAGAGCAAAAGGAGAACACCATCGTGTTCATGAGAGTTTCCCCCTTTCCATAGAGTGGTCATAATAGTTTGTACACCACAGACGTTTGAGAGAAGATTTTCGGGATGTCTCATGGTCTGACAAACACGCTGTAGCTCGGCCACCTTCCACCGCAGATACGGAAGGCCGACATAGGCGGATGCAGCGGATTGAGACGCTGCCAACGCAAAAAAAGATCTCTAGCTTAAACTGATGGATTTTGGAGATTGATGCACGTGTGCATCAATATACTTGAGGATTATTATTGAATTACATTTGGGTGGCGAGTAAATGTTAAATATGCTCTGAGAGTGTGCTAATACTTGATTTTGATAAACATATTAATGATCAAAACATTTCCTAGTCAAATGAATTATGCAGAGACTCAGATTTTTCACTTTAAAATGAATACCACATACAATTCATTGATTTAAAAGTTTAACAAGCCATACAACTCTATGCACACACTACTTTTTACAATTTACACTGAACATTCTCCAAAACACACTTACAGGAAGAACTGTGCAGATATAACGTTTGGTAAGAGAATAAACTGATGGAGATTTCACCATAATTCTGTTATCAAACTTTATATCTGTATAGTTTTTCCAGTAAATGTTTTTTTGTAAAATTATCAGTGGAACTTGTTAAAAGTAGTCCTTGTGCATAGAGTTGTATGGTTTGTTAAACTTCGGAATCAATGTTTTTTGTTTGGCATACATTTTAAAGTGAAAAATCGGAGTCTCAGCGTAATTCCGTTATTGTGGAATTACCTTCCACTTCTTCTGTAAAACACGTTTGCATTCGATCGGTTTCCTTTTGTCAACCCCCGTCCCGTCCAGTGCCCAGGTGATTCCTCTGGTGTGTGTCCCATGCCAGACCAAACACACAAACACAGGACCCCAGAGGGTGTGCAGACTGCTGGCTATTGTGGAAAACACAACCATGTCTATATAATCCTCTTAAATCAGGACAGTCCTCAAATCCCCAAGAAACGTGTGTGTGTGTGTGTGTGTGTGTGTGTGTGTGTGTGTGTGTGAGAGAGAGATGGGAGGGCGACAAGTGGAATCTAATGAGATTTGTGTAATCAGACGCCAGAGCGTTGGGCTGGTCTAAGCGTAATTAAAGGTAAAGAAAACAAAAAGGTGAGAGTGCTCATGACCTCAGACTGGGGCGAAGGTTCACCTTCCAACAGGACAACGACCCTAACCACACAGCAAAGACAACGCTGGAGTGGCTTCGGGACAAGTCTCTAAATGTCCTTGAGTGGCCCAGCCAGAGCCCGGACTTAAACCGATCTAACATCTATGGAGAGACCTGCAGCAACGCTCCCCATCCAACCTGACAGAGCTTGAGAAGAATGGGAGAAACTTCCCAAATACAGGTGTGCCAAGCTTGTAGCGTCATACCCAAGAAAACTCAAGGCTTTAATCGCTGCCAAAGCTGCTTCGACAAAGTACTGAGTCAAGGGTCTGAATACTGAATACCTGTTTTTGCTTTGTCATTATGGGTTACTGTGTGTAGACTGCTGAGGGAAAAAAACGATTTAATCCATTTCAGAATAAGTCTGTAAGCTAACAAAATGTGGAACAAGTCTTGGTCTGAATACGTTCCAAAAGCACTGTACACAATTCATGTCTCAACTGTCTCTTAAAGCCTTCAAAATGATTATTTTAGCTGTCTCCTCCCCCTTCATCTACTCTGATTGAAGTTGATTTAACAGGTGCCATCAATAAGGGATCACAGCTTTCACCTGGTCAGTCTGTCAAAGAAAGGTGTTTTGTACATTAAGTGAATTTCCCTATTCTTTGCGCAAAAAACAGTTCTCTTATTCCACCACTTGGCACTGTGCACACGTATGGTCATGGCTGTGCGTACATTTACCCACACTGTCAAGCAAACTTTCATACTGAAAAATCTCACACCTTGCATTGAAATGATCAAACGCATGGTTTACGCAGCGATTTGTGCCAATGCATGATTGATTTTACGCCGATTAAGATAAACAGATTAAGGTGTTTATATGACTATTGCATAATCTGCCTACTGCCATAATCAGTTTAATATCAAATTATTACTGTGCATGTAAACGTACTCATTGCTGACGTCCATGCTGCCAGGACTAGAGAATGACCGATATGGATTTTTTAAGGAAAGGGGATACCTAGTCAGTTGCACAACTGAATGCAGGGCTGATGCCGATACTGATTTTTGGAGGGAAAGGAGGCCGATGGCTGACATTTTAGGCCGATATTCAATATCATTACATTTGAAAATTTGGATGACTAAATTTCCCAGAGACAGCCATGTATGGATTAATGCATCAATCTAAATAATAAAAACAATACAACTACATAACATAATGGTAATACTTGTATTTGATTGGTAAATCTCTTGATAAACTGTAAATTAAGATGGCATAGGCCTACTCACAATATGGTTGAATGCACATTCAATAGGAGCGTGTGCATTGAGTGATTGAGCTTATTTTGGCTGATCAGTGGAATCTATGGTGCTACAGATAACAATCTGTTTTCCTTCCATTTGGGACTTATATTAGCTTACTGATCAACATTTGCATAGAAGCATCACTCCAGCATGTCACACCTGTATGGAAGGTCATCATAAAATAATATCTATTCAATGCAAATTGGGTCCAAAGTAAAATTATTTGTGATCAAGGATGCTTATGAAACAAGTATTTTTTCTGTGATCGGGTAAACATAGTTTTTTTCTGCTGTCAGGACTCATCTCTGAACAACTCAGCTGCCAGGATGAAATTCAAAACAACTCAATTGGCTAGTTCAGCTATCTGTCAAGAAATGGGCGGGTTGTAACTTGATCCTAGTACTACGAGTGAATAGAGCGAGGCTGTAACTCGCTCCCTTTCACATCTCTCTGCATCGCTCATGTCACTTGGAGCCGTTTACTGCTACTATGAGAACTAGCTCAATGTCGATGACATGTGCTACCAAGCCATAAATGTGCATAATATCTAACAAGGAGAGCGAGGGTAGGAAAAAAGATTAAACGATGATGCACATTTTGTCTGAATGACTGAAATCTGCCCATAGTTTGAGAAGTGAGAACGCACACGCACGCACGCCCGCCCGCCCTGATCTACAGCTTTCTTGGTCCATAAACTTGCAGGAAGATTCTTAGGTTGCTAAACCTATTGCCAACCTTTATTTAGCCTCAGATGGCTTGTTGCCGAAAATGGTGCATGTTCAAAAAAACAACATTAGCTAGCTACATCGGTTATTAGCTCCTATCTAATATCTTAGCATCATGTTATGAGTGGTGGCTGAGTGGCGGCTGGCATAGGAGCAGCTTTGCTATGTAGAGAGAAGGCCCAATAGCCGATAGACTACACAAGGCCAATAACGGCTGGATATCGTTCTCTAGTCAAGACTATTAACATCTACCTCAGTTGACTTCCTGGTAACAGTATGCCTGTTGGAGAGATGCTGTTGCTGCATCTCATAAGCGTAAACAAAAGCAGAACTGACAGAGGTCTTTACCATGTCAGCATGCGTCACCCTCTGCTCCGCTCGGCTCTAGGCATGAACATTATCAGATTTCTGCATGCGTTGGATGTGAAGAACACAACTTTAGTATGGTCAAATGAACTGTCTGACGAACATTGTGTGCGATTGTAGAATGACTATGGAATACAAGTCCCTTCTGATGTCACTGCTCAGTGGACAGATTTAATCAAATATACCATAGAGGTCAAAGGCTTCACAGTAAGCTCACACCCAAACTCCTCAGCCATTAGACACCATATACAATGTGGAACTGCAAACGACTGTGACTGTGAAATACCTCCCAGATATAGGATTATGCTGATATGACAGCCACATTGACAATGTGGGAATAAGCAGAGGCCTTATGAGTAGATTTGTCAAGTGATCCTATGCCTGGGATGTGGTGAAGAGAAGAGAAGCTAAGAAGAACTGGGAATAATATCTCAGAGCTCAAAATCTAAATCTCAGCCGCTCAACAAGAAGTGTGTGACTTTGTCTTCAGACAGGAAATAAAGAGGAAAGGGGATGAGGATAGGAGGAATGCCATCGTCTGTATCCTCCATAAGGAATGACCATGGTGACAAAGAGGCTGTTGACAGGAGTTCTCAACATCATGTGTTCAGAATTAGAATGGATCTAAATGGTTCTCAAGGGCACAATACGTTCCATCCAGGCAAGCAGAAAGAGTCTGGAGCACCGCTGAGAGCCCATTCACAATATGTTCCATCCAGGCAGGCAGAGTCTGGAGCACCGCTGAGAGCCCATTCACAATACGTTCCATCCAGGCAAGCAGAAAGAGTCTGGAGCACCGCTGAGAGCCCATTCACAATACGTTCCATCCAGGCAGGCAGAAAGAGTCTGAAGCACCGCTGAGAGCCCATTCACAATACATTCCATCACTCAGGCTAAGAGAGTCTGGAGCACAGTTGAGAGCCCATTCACAATACGTTCCATCCAGGCAGGCAGAAAGAGTCTGGAGAACAGCTGAGAGCCCATTCACTGTTTTCCCACTTCCTTGGTAACTAACCTGGATCATTGATGAATGAGAACAATCGCCATAGAAACCCAAGTATATGTTGACTACGGCACACTTTGTTATAGGCCTACACTCATACACCCACAATGAATCATACAGAAACTGAGCTGAATACAAGTCTGAGCTGAATACACTCCTTGGCCCTGATCATTGACATTTCTGCATTCCGCCAAGGCCAGCAGTACCTGGATAAATGGAACCTCCTCAGCGCCCTGAGAACCACAGGGCCAGGGCCGGAGCCCACTGCCATCCACTACAGTCTGCAGGGAAAATTAACAAGCCCTTCTCTCAGTCTGACAGCCAGGGTGTGTAAGGAGGACAACCTCCAGGGTAGCCATTCACATTCAACATAAGAGGCTCCAGTTGAGCTAATCAGTAGGAGAAAAGGACAACCAGCAACTTGAGAGAGACAGGAGAAAGAGTGTGTTCCATTTAGTGGATTAATGAGGGTCGGTGGTGCATTTGTAGAGACAACAGTAGGGGTGGGTACCGAAACCCGGTATTAAACAGGCCCTGGGGCTAAATTATGAAAGACAGTACTATCGATAAGCTCCGATGTTATCGGTTCTGCTTTCGGTACTGGAGAAATTAAGAAAATACATTTCCTATTTATTATTGCTACATAAACGTTATCTTGCACATTTTATCTCACCAACCGTTTCTAACTTGCAATAAGATGAAGACATTCGTCTATGATGCATTTTCACTATTCCCAATGCAGAAGAGACACACACACACACCTCTTAATTAGTGACGATGGTGGAGAGAACTAAACATTCAAAAGTGTGGTTACACTTCAGAGTCGATGCTGAAAATGCTCATTGCCACAAGTGCAACAAGACTTTTGCTTGTAAGGGCGGAAACACGAGCAATCTGTCCAAACATCTATGGAAAGTGCATAATGTACAGGCAGAGAAATGCCGTTTTCGACTGCCTAGCTCGTAGTTCATTTGTCGTTGTCTGGTCTACGTTAGGTATGCATGCTAGCAGCCTGGAGCCCACACACAGAGTTAACTCAATTATGAGAACATGGGTTCATGATCAAAAGGAACCATTAGCCAGCTGATTGTTTAGCTGTGGGTGCGTTCAGAAATGCAATCACCCATTTAAAGATTTTGCACAATTTTTGTTGAAGTTGCAGCTACAATGAACCAACCCACTCCTCCCTCTAATACCGCTGGTCCAAGCCAAAGACCAGCCCAAAGCCCCTTCACGCTGGCAGCTAGTGGGAGGATGACTGAGGAGAGAGTGAATGAGTGACACCTAGTCATGACCAAGTTCATAGTGAAAGGCCTACACCCCTTTGCACCTGTGAAGTCCAAGGGCTTTAGGTAACAGTCTGTCAGTATATATTGAGTTGTATTCATGTTTAAGATATAGTAGTATAAAAGGGTTGTATGTTAGTCCCATCACCCCACAATACAATAATTCAATAATGACAGTTTTCATGTGTTGAATTATCTTTTTTTACTGTAGGGAGATGAGCAAAGCACTCAACCCCAAATATACCCCTCCCTCTAGGAGTTACCTCAATGACACATTCATTCCTACCTGGTATGGTGTAGAAAAGGCCAATGTGATCACTGAGCTAAAGGACGTGGCAAAGCTGGCCATCCCATCAGACGGGTGGACCTGCCTCTGTCAGGACCACCATCTCACTGTTACAGTGCAGTAAACAAGCCAAAACAGAATATGCTCCACACCAGGGCAGTGTACAAATCACAAACTGGCAAAGTAGTGGCAGAGGAGATCTCAGACATTCTGGAAGAGTTTGAGATAGAGCCGAGCAAGATTGTAGCTGTGACTGTTGATAATGCTGGCAATATGGATGTTGCAAGTGACTGCACATCCTAAAAATAGGATGCTTCGCACACACATTGAATCTGGCAGAGCAGAAAACCTACCAAATGCCAGAATCAGAGCAGTGGTCGTGTGGTTCAAGAGATCCTCGATGTCCAAAACAGTCTTAAAGGAAAAGCAGCAGCTCCTTGGTAAGAAGCCAGTTCAATCTATTAAAATATTATTTTGAAATCCCCATATTTAACAATTTAATTCAATATTCAAGTGTGCGGTAATTAAATGTATGTTTTTTTTGTTTGTTTCAGGCCTTCCGCAACACTCACTCATCCTTGATGTGAAGACCAGATGGAACTCTCTCTATCTAATGATAGAGATTCATGGAGCAGTATCCAGCGATCCAAGCAGCAGCCTTGGACCCACGACTGCGAAAAGCAACCTGGACCATCTGAAGGACGAGAACTTCAATAAGGCTGAGGAGTTTGTCCAGCTCATGAGAATCCTCTATACATCCACACTGTGTGTGTCATGTGAAAAGAATGCCACCTATGGACAGATCATACCCATCCTCCACAAACTGGAAGAGCACTTCACTGTGAAGCATGAAGATACAACATTTGTGGCAACCATCAAAGAGAAGGAGTGGGAGGACCTCTCCGAGCGTTATCAGGATGAGGACATTCAAGCCTTCCTGCATGAGGCCACAGCAATGGACCCCAGATTTAAAGGGAGGCCGGTGAGTGACACCACCTGGGACAGGCTGAGGAAGGCAACTGTTGAGCCCAATGTGACAGGAGCAACACCAGGGCTGTCAGAGGAGCCGGAGCAGACAGACACAGAGCACCAGCAACAGGAGGAGGAGTCTGAAGGAGAGGAAATGGAGGAGACAGTCCCTCCATTGAACAAAACAAGGAGTGCCTTGGAGGAAATGTTCTCAGAGCAGGAGTTGAGGTTGACGATCCAACAGGACACCTCATCCCTCACCATCAGCGAGCGTGTTGACCTAGAGGTCGAGCTCTACAAAGGCCTGCCTCCTATCCCCATGGCTGAAGATCCTGTGATGTGGTGGTGGGAGAAGAGAGCTACTCTGCCCCTCCTCACAAACATTGCAAAAAGCTACCTCTGTGCTCAAGCCTCCACCCCTAGCGAGAGGGTATTTTCGACTGCAGGGAACACAATAAGCCAGGAGAGGTCCCGACTTCTGCCAGAGAAGGCAAATATGCTGGGGTGGCAGGTAGCCTAGTGGTTAGAGCATTGGACTTGTAACCGAAAGGTTGCAAGATCGAATCCCTGAACTGACAAGGTAAAATCTGTTGTTTTGCCCCTGAACAAGGCAGTTAGCCCACTGTTCCTAGGCCGTCATTGAAAATAAGAATTTGTTCCTAGGCCGTCGTTGAAAATAAGAATTTGTTCTTCGCTGACTTGCCTAATTAAATAAAGGTAAACTAAAAATGTTGATCTTTATCCAGAAGAACTGCTAAGAACTGTTAAATACCTGCATGCCCCACTTGTGTTGCTCTATACCACTGTATATTCTTTTGCAGGAAAATAGTTTATTTCATTTGTTTTACATTTCCATCACCACAACATTATAGTCTATAATAGTGATTTGTTCAAAACATTGCTGTTTTTTTGCTGTAAATAATTGTTTATTTATTTATTTTACATTTCAGAAAATAAAGCAATGTTAATTCTGTTCTAATTTGTTTCATTTTCTTTCGTAAAAAAATAACAAAAATAATCGATAAGAATACCGTTAAAGTACCGGATTGATAAGCAGTATCGGTAAGAGTAGAAATACCGTTAAAATCTTAACGATACCCATCCCTAGACAATAGCATTTCACGGACCATTCACTCCACTACTAGACGCTTCCACATGCAAAGACATTCTCCACCTACCACCTACAGTTAATTCACTGCTATAAATCTAAACCACAGGATCAGCTAGCTATACTCACATCACATTTTAAAAAGGAAAACTTCTGCCTTCTGGATTTACAACCGAGTTCAAATCTGCTGAGCCAGCTTCGTTCATCAGGCAAGCCACCCATCATGTTGATGAAGCTTAAAAAGCTTCAATGTAAATTAACTGAGTTTAGCTTTGCCTTTCCTTCTGACTGATCACAGGCTGTATAGCCCACTGACTGACTGACTGACTGCAAGCTAAGTCTGGGTGTCTGAGACTGGGTCAGCCAGCCCAGCGTAGTGATTAAACAGCATCACATGGAGTTACCCTGCACTGTGCTGTGCTCTGACATGATCCAGACACTAGATACCTCCTTCCTGACCCCTTCCTGACCCCTGAGCCCGTTTTTCATGCTGCATGGTCATGTTTGCCTGGTCTGCCCAGCCCAAGCCCCATGGAGCGCCACACACTGATCATACAGCAAACACACACAAGGACATGCTCAATAACACATGCATGCATTCACTCTGGGAGCCTTGGCACAGTAATCCACTCCCATGCTAGCCTGTGCGTGTATGTGTTCATGGGAAGTCGGGGGGTGTACAGGAAATGTTGATAACTGTGTCATATGTAGACCAGAGTAGAGCCACCTGCACATACAACTCATTTTTATCATAACCTTGGACATAATAATAATAATAATCTAATCGGCAACCTATTTCCCTCAAATACAGTTTAGTGTTCAGACTGGATACCTCACTGCCTCAGACAAATTATTACATAGGAAAAGTCAATCAAAGACATCTCTCTTTGTGATATACAGCGGGAGTCCTGTAAAATATACACTGTATAGAGTGTGGGAATGCATTTCGAAACGTTGACCAATTACATAATCAAGTTAATGATTTTCTCTGAACTACTGACTGTGTCAATACAGCAGCATGGCCACATAATGGCAGGTTGTACACAGCGGCAGCTCAGTGTCATGTGTGTGTACTGTAATCACTCCCACAACAGTAGCACACAGAAACTGCTGGTTGTTACTAAAATGCCTCAATCAGCACTCAAACATGCTATGCCCGGTCTGTCCCCTGATCTCAAGTGATGATGCAAAAACCTTCACGACCTGTTGGACAATAGCCTGATCAGCAGTCTTTTGTCTTTTCATTCCGTAAACTGTGTGAAAATGACAGACGCTTTGAACAAACTGAATATGGGCTAGATGGCCCTTTTGACAAAAATATTTTCCCAATTCAGCCTGATTAGGGAGGAACATTCCCAGACAACGTAAATTATTAAAACCTGAAACGGAATATGGTCATGCGAGTGTACGCCATGGCATCCCCTCCTTTCCTCCAGACAGGATCTGGAAATGGGCCAGGTGGAGCACTGGGACTGGAGTGAGAGCTGATTGGCCAGATTCCTGATAATTGTCTCAAGTAATTTATGAACATGGCAGGATTGTAAGTCTTCCGAATAGACAGAGGAGACTCACCATAACTAGAACCATGTGTTGAACTGGGATTTTGAGGTATGAAACTGCTATGCTAATGTACAGGTTTCCCATCAGGCTCTTAATCTGTTCCAACAAAGTAGGCATATGTGCTCAGGATGTATAGAGCAAATAGAAGTGGAAAAAGAGTATGGTTTTGCTATTTTTTATTTATTTATCTTTCTGTGTTTTTTTTCTCTCTTTGGACAAACTTTTGAAATCAGTCAGATCCCAGAGTAGCAGTCCATCTCTGTGGCTCTGAGCATCCCTACAAGCCTGCAAGACACACTGGGTTCCAGTCACACTGGCTTAGTGTCAAACTACATGGCCAGGCTGAGTCAAGTTGGCCATGAACGGTTCCCACTGGCCAGAGCTGCTGTTTGTCTGCTGATATTATAAAATTCCACCCAAAAACTATTTTGGTAGTAATTTCATTAGACCATTGTTGATATAGTCTCAAAATGTGTTGCATGTCAGCAATCAAGTTAAAGCTCTTTCAAATGAAGTATGATGCAAATGAATTCTGTTGTCATCTTACTGCTGAGGTATGAGCAGAGAGGTTGGGATGTAGTCAACGATCAGTAAGTGCCTCAGACCTAACGGGTAGTCTACAAACCAAATATTATTTGACCCACAACATCTGAACTCTCCAATCATATAAAAGTAAAATGCTGAAAGCAAGGCTTGTGGGTGTTGCTATCAGGGGAAGGGACATTTCAACATACATACATGATAGATACATAATTGAGTTTATTAGTCACATGCACAGGGATGCAGATGTAATCGCAGGGTACAGTGAAAAATAACAATAATATATACACATCTGTTACATGTCCATTCGTGGGTGGGGACAACAGGGTCATACATTTGAGGATGTACATCTGACAGAACTAAAACTTTAAATGGGATTCTGAAAAGTTGAAAATGAATCAGGACATAATTATTGGATAACCTATGTGTGCCTCATCCACTTTTAATACATCACTTCATATGGATGAATGAAGCGCTATAGACGCTGCTGCTTCTGTGTCATCTCTTACCTTGTCTGACTGTTTTCAATCTGATGGGACCCTTGCAATTATTTATCACCGTCTGTACATCATACAGAGGCAATCCAGAGATCGATAGGTTCTCTACTTCCAATATCAACTCCCCCTCTGTTAATTTTCCATGTTTGTAAATAACGATATCCTCGTTAACTTGTCCGATGTAGGCGAACTCTCCGTTCTCTGCACCACCCAGCAATGGCACATTCAAGTCACCCAGAGCGTCTTTGAGAACCGCGCACTCGTTAACTTTGGTGGTCCAGTGATTCTTCTTTTGGATCACTTTGGCCATGGTGAATATGCCAAACCAAACAGGTGGTCTTGCCGACTAATAACAATATAGACAACAAAACGAGTCTCAGAATACAATATCCAAATCAGACGCAGCAAACTTTCTTTTTCTTTCCCTGAAGCATGAGTGCTGCTGTCAAAAGCTGGCCATTGTTCACACAAAAAAATCAAGCCATTCTCGTCTGATGGACCACTTCTATAGACGTCTTGAGCAGCTGGTCTTAATTTGCAGGTATTGTTTTTCTCATCTTGTTAACCTCTTATAGCATCTTTGCCGAGTAAACGCTGCCAGAGTCCCACAAACGTACAGTCTTCACTTGTCAAACCCTTTCTCAGTTCCTTTTTTATGAAACCACTTTAAATATTTCCCGTTCAAGATCAAAGCGATGAAGGTTTTACTTTGAATAATAGGTGAGTTGGTTGGTGGCACCACAACGGCTCCTTTAAACAGGTACAACGTTGTCGTGTGTTTGGTTACATTTCGTCCCACTCTGCGAGCTGTAGCGATCTGGATGTGCTGATAGTAAAATGAGCGCATGCGTCCTGTTTCCCTCCGGAGTCCAGAGGATAACCTCATGGCTACACCTATTACAAGGTCCTAATGCTCCCAAACGAAAAAACAACATTGAAAACATATATTGTGGATGCATTTTAGGATATACAGTATTTTAAATATAACAATTTGGCCAAGTAATGTATTATTTATGCATTTTTAAATGCATTTTTGATGCTTGACATACATTTGTAAATGTATTTATTTTTAATACGTGCATTTGTATAGACATATATTATTTGGCCAATTATTTATATACTGAACAAAAATGTAAACGCAACATGCAACAATTTCAAAGATTTTACTTAGTTACAGTTCAAATAAGGAAATTAGTAAATTGAAATATATTTATTAGGCCCTAATCTATGGCTTTCACATGACTGGGCAGGGGTGCAGCCATGGGTGGTCCTTTGAGGGAAAAGGCCCACCCATTTGGCAGCCAGGGCCAACCAATCAGAATGAGTTTTTCCCCACAAAAGGGCTTCATTGCAGACAGAAACACTCCTCAGCACGCCTCCCCCACCCACTCAGATGATCCCGCAGGTGAAGAAGTCGAATGTCGAGGTCCTGAGCTGTGTGGTTACATGTGGTCTGTGGTTGTGAGGCCAGTTGGATGTACTGACAAATTCTCTAAAACGACGTTGGAGGCAGCTTATGGTAGAGAAATGAACATTCAATTCTCTGGAACATTCTTGCAGTCAGCATACCAATTGCGTGCTCACTCAAAACTTGAGACATCTGTGGCATTGTGTTGTGTGAAAAAACTGCACATTTTAGAGTGGCCTTTTATTGTCCCCAGCACAAGTTAATGATCCTGTGTAATGATCATGCTGTTTAATCAGCTTCCTGTTAGGTGGATGGATTGTCTTGGCAAAGGAGAAATGCTCACTAACAGGAATGTAAACAAATTTGTCTACAAAAATTGAGAGAAATAAGCTTTTTGTGCATTTGGAAAATTTCTGTGATCTTTAATTTCAGCTCATGAAACATGGAACCAACACTTTACATGTCGGTTTCTATTTTTGTTCAGTGTATGCTCGGAAAGTATTCAGACCCCTTCCCTTTTTTCCACATTTTTTACGTTACATTTTTTCTGCATCAATCTACACACAATACCCCATAATGACAAAGAAAAAACAGGTTTTTAGAAATGTAAAACAGAAATACCTTATTTACATAAGTATTCAGACACTTTTCTATGAGACTCGACATTAGCTTAGGTGCATCCTGTTTCCATTGGTCATCCTTGAGATGTTTCTACAACTTGATTGGACATGATTCGGAAAGGCACACACCTGTCTATATAAGGTCCCACAGTTGACAGTGCATGTCAGAGCAAAAACCAAGCCATGAGGTTGAAGGAATGGTCTGTAGAGCTCTGAGGCAGGATTGAGTCGAGGCACAGATCTGGGGAAGGGTACCAAAACATTTCTGCAGCATTGAAGTTCCCCAAGAACACAGTGGCCTCCATCATTCTTAAATGTAAATAGTTTGGAACCAACAAGACTCTTCCTAGAGCTGGCCGCCCAGCCAAACTGAGCAATCGGGGGTGAAGGGCCTTGGTCAGGGAGGTTACCAAGAACCCGATGGTCACTCTGACAGAGCTCCAGAGTTCCTCTGTGGAGATGGGAGAACATTCCAGAAGGACAACCATCTCTGCAGCACTCCACCAATCAGGCCTTTATGGTAGAGTGGCCAGACGGAAGCCACTCGTCAGTAAAAGGCACATGACAGCCCGCTTGGAATTTGCCAAAAGGCACCTAAAGGACTCTGAGCATGAGAAACAAGATTATATTGTCTGATGAAACCAAGATTGAACTCTTTGGCCTGAATGCCAAGCATCACGTTTCTGGATCAAACATGGCAGGGTCGAGGGAAAGATAAACGGAGCAAAGTACAGATAGATCCTTGATGAAAACCTGCTCCAGAGTGCTCAAGACCTCAGACTGGGGCGAAGGTTCACCTTCCAACAGGACAATGAACCTAAGCAACCAGCTAAGACAATGTAGGAGTGGCTTCAGAAAAAGTCTCTGAATGTCCTTGAGTGGCCTAGCCAGAGCCCGGACTTGAACCCGATCGAACATCTCTGCAGAGATCTGAAAATAGCTGTGTAGCGACGCTCCCCATCCAGCCTGACAGAGCTTGAGAGGATCTGCAGAGAAGAATGGGAGAAACTCTCCATATACAGGTGTGCCAAGTTTGTAGTGCCATACCCAAGAAGACTAGAGACTGTAATCGCTGCCAAAGGTGCTTCAACAAAGTACAGAGTAAAGGGTCTGAATAATTATGTAAATGTCATATTTCATTTTTGCTTTTTTTTAAAATAAATTTGCTAAAAACCTGTTTTTGCTTTGTCATTAAGGTGTATTATGTGTAGATTGATGAGGGGGGAACGATTTAATCCATTTTAGAATAAGGCTGTAACGTAACAAAACGTGCAAGAAGTCAAGGGTTCTGAATACTTTCCGAATGCACTGTAGCCTACTACAATACCCACCCCCCCATCCTACTAACTAGCCCAACCAGCCGGCGCTATTATTCCTTTTGCATTGTTTGCGTCCAACTGGAATCTTTGCAGCCAGCTATACACTCGTGTCCGGCTCATGCATAAAACATCCTCCATTCAGGCTGCAAGGGCGTCGATATTCTCCTTAACTAGCCTTAATGACGAGCCGCCCCCCCAATAAAATGAAGAATAGGCCTACTTAATAAAACACATTTTCCCACCACCATGCTAGAGTGGCTAATGCTACCGATCAGGTTTCAGCAGTCTGGTGTTTACCCTGGCTGAACGGCGGGTGCAACGTCAGGAAAATTGTGTTTTATTAAGATAGTACCCATATTTTTCCATTTTTTTGGGGTGGGGCTGGGGGAGGGGGGGCTAACCATTAAGGCTAGTTAAGGGGGAAATCAACACCCTTGCAACCTGAATGGAGGATGTTTTATCCGATAAACGCTGAAAATAAGGTCTGAGGTTATTAACAGAGGCTTAGAATATCTTATACATTTTGTTGTATGAGATAACATCAGTCAGTTAACATGACCTTTATGAATTATGAAGCTTTTGTGTGCTTGTTTAGATTACATAAATGGTTCAAAATTCACAAACATTGACATAAGCTGAGGAAGATTATATCATTGAACAAAATGTATTAGATCTTCTAAGCAGGTGTTTACGACAGACCTTATTTTTAGCATTTATCCAACCCCCCCCCAAAAAATTTTTTTTATTCCCCATAGGCTTTCGCCAACGAGCATGGCGGCGTTAGTGCCTTCCATTAATCACATCAGATCTTTTCACGTCAGCTCTTTTTCAGAGCTGATCTGATTGCTCAAAATACCAATTAATGAAATAAAGATCAGAATTGGGCTGCCTGTGTGAACGCAGCCTTTTACTGGTTTGGAATGGAATGCAGATCACTTGGCCAGGTGAAATAAATGTGTTCTTCTCTTTGGAGTCCAGTAATTCAGGTTCTTCTTGTGGTACATTCTTACATCTCTCACTGGAACTTCCCCTCAAACCAATGGACAGACATACACACCCCTCTGTGCCCTACTAATGTGGAGCTCTGGTATGTGTATTCTTTCATGTGAGTCAAACACAAAACAGGTTTAAAATAGTGTTCACCATTATAGGACCTACAAGTATACAATTTTACAATAGGCTATATTAAACATAATTGTGATAACTGTCAACTTCATCAGTTTTATCATCAGCACACCATCATCATCATGAGATAGACAGCAAAAGAGAGACACAGTGAGAGAGAGAGGGTGTGAGAGTGAGAGAGACTGAGAGAGAGAGAGAGAGAGAGAGAGAGAGAGAGAGAGAGAGAGAGAGAGAGAGAGAGAGAAAGAGAGCAGGCATTAGACAGCTGGGCTGAGGCGCAGGAACAGGAAATGTTGTTTGATGGAATCAGATGGGCTGTGCCTCTCACCTAGGGAAAAGCAGATGAGCTTTTCCAAACCTAAAAATAACATTCAAAGTACTCTCTATCCCACGGGAGGGAAGCCATTGGCCTGGATGGGACGGGAAACGTAGTGAGTGCTTTTAAGCCTAAACTGTGTAGCTTTTTCTCAGATCAGTTAATCAGACACAGGAACAGTTTATCAAGCCCAGGGCTATAGAGTTAAATCATACATTCCCACTCTGAATGTATGTAAATAGTGTTAACCATAGTGTCAACCAGATGTTGTCAGATGCAGCATCGCTTAATTTACCTCTAGTCAGATTGTATAGCCTACCAATACATTCAGAGTGATGATCACATAGAGGTAAGCAGAATAATAATAAGTGTCCCATTATACATTGTAACGCTTGTGTAAGTGTCCCATTACACATCGTCCTCGCTGCCTCTCCTTGGACCCCTGATCTGGTGAAGCTGGATAGGTGAGAGTCATCATTATATGCTGTAAGTGATATTGTTATCACTTCTCTAGTGCTTGTCAGTTCCAGGGTCATTAGGGAGAGGGAGCCCTTTAAAAGAGTGACATGGTGTGCCAGTGCTAGTCAGATGTACTTTAACCTTCATTGGGGGTCGAGCAGAGCCAGTGCCAGCTTCCTGTCACACTGTGTCAGCCAAATCAGACAGACGCGTACAGCCAGGCCATTCTCCCATGGCCACTAATTTTTCTTTCTCCTCTATATGTCTCTGACTCTTCTCTTTCTCTATTGCTCTCTCTCTCTCTCTTTTTCGCTCTCTCTCTCCCCCTCTCAAACTCTCTTTCTCAGCAATATGTTTGCAATTTGGTCTAAGATGTTATTTTTCCTGACAATAATGTATCAGTTTATGTTCATACATGGACACAATGATCTACATAAGCTGCACATATACAGTGCATTCAGGAAGCATTCAGAACCCTTGACCTTTTCCACATGTTATGTAACAGCCTTATTCTAAAAATAAAAAACAGAAATACCTTATTTACATAAGCAGTGGTGGAAAAAGCACCCAACTATCGTACAGTACTTGAGTAAAAGTAAAGATACCTTAATAGAAAATGACTCAAGTAAAAGTAAGTCACCCAGTAAAATTCTACTTGAGTAAAAGTATAAAAGCATTTGGTTTAAAATATAGTTAAGTATCAAAAGTAAAAGTATAAATCATTTCAAATTCCTTAAATTCAAACCAGATGGCACCATTTGTTTTTTATTTATTTACGGAAAGCCACAGGCATACTCCAACATCATTTACAAACGAAGCATGTGTTTAGTGAGTCCGAAAAAATCAGAGGTAGTAGGGATGACCAGGGATTTTTGGTTGATAAGTGTGTGAATTTGACTATTTTCCTGTCCTGCTAAGCATTCGAAATGTAACGAGTACATTTGGGTGTCAAAGAAAATGTATGGAGTAAAAATTACAATATTTTCTTAAGGAATGCAGTCAAAAATATAAATAGTAAAGTACAGATACCCCAAAAAACAACTTAAGTAATAATTTAAAGTATTTTTACTTAAGTACTTTAGACCACTGTACATAAGTATTCAGACCATTTGCTATGAGACTCAAAATTGAGCTCAGGTGCATCCTGTTTCCATTGATCATCCTTGAGATGTTTATAGAAGTTGATTGGAGTCCACCTGTGGTGAATTCAATTGATTGGACATGATTTGGAAAGGCACATACTTGTCTATATAAGGTCCCAGAGTTGACAGTGCATGTCAGAGCAAAAACCAAGCCATGAGGTCGAAGGAGTTTGTCACGGGTGTCTAAAGGAGCGGACCAAAGTGCAGCGTGGTTGTAGTTCCACATTTTATTAAATCCGTGAAACTTTGCAATACACAAACAACTGAAAATGACAAAACAAACCATGACGCAGAGAGAAACAAACACTATTCAAAATATAATCACCCACAAAACCCAGGAAGAACAACCCCTGCTTGAATATGATCTCCAATCAGAGGTAACGAGGACCAGCTGCCTCCAATTGGAGATCAACCCCAAAAAATCCAACATAGAAATAGAAAACTAGAACTTAAACATAGAAACACACGAAACACCCTGTCACGCCCTGACCTACTCTACCATAGAAAAGCACATCTTGCTATGGTCAGGACGTGACAGAGTTGCCCATGGAGTTTCAAGACAGGATTGTGTCGAGGCACAGATCTGGGGAAGGGTACCAACAAAGTCTTCAGCATTGAAGGTCTCCAAGAACACAGTGGCCTCCATCATTCTTAAATGGAAGAAGTTTGGAACACCCAAGACTCTTCCTAGAGCACTCCACCAATCAGGCCTTTATGGTAGAGCGGCCAGACGGAAGCCACTCGTCAGTAAAAGGCACATGACAGCCCGCATACAGTTTGCCAAAAGGCATCTAATGGACTCGGACAATGAGAAACAAGATTCTCTGGTCTGATGAAACCAAGACTGAACTCTTTGGCCTGTATGCCAAGTGTCACGTCTGGAGGAAACCTGACACCATCTCTACGGTGAAGCATGGTGGTGGCAGCATCATGCTGTGGGGATGTTTTGCTGCGGCAGAGACTGGGAGACTAGTCAGGATCGAGGGAATGATGAACGGAGCAAAGTACAGAGAGATGCTTGATGAAAACCTGCTCCAGAGCACTCAGGACCTCAGACTGGAGTGAAGGTTCACCTTCCAACAGGACAATGACACTAAGCACACAGCCAAGACAATGCAGGAGTTGCTTCATGAAAAGTTACTGAATGTCCTTGAGTGCCTAGCCAGAGCCCGGACTTGAACCCGATCGAACATCTCTAGAGAGACAATGAAAGCAGCAACACTCCCTATCCAACCTGACAGAGCTTGAGAAGATCTGCAGAGAAGAATGGGAGAAACTCTGTTTTTGTGTAGTTTGATGAGGAAAAAAACCTATTTAATCCATTTTAGAATAAGGCTGTCACAACAAAATGTGGAAAAAGTCAAACGGTCAAAACACTTACTGAATGCATACATGTTGTTTCTGTTCTGGAGGGGTCTAATCATAGAAATGACAGGACCCCATCCTGAGACACGTATCAAATCAATGGTCTTTTATATCTCATCATATCCAAGGCACCACTTGCATTTATGATTCAGTGATGCCAGTGGAAACCTAACTGTTTGATTGACCATGTGCACTGGTTTCCATACACTGTAGTTAATGCTGAGTGGCTTCGTAGACAAATGACCACCGGTCACCATGGTAACTAAACGTCAGGTCAATCCAAAACACTTTATGCTTCAATTGCGACAACTTACTTTTTTGAGTGCTTGAGATGTCTGTATTGGCAAGAATCCACAATCAATAGCAAGTGGATTTAGATATTCACTGTAGACGGTAACAGCCCCATCCATCATTAAGACATCATACTCAGTAAATTAAATCACCACCAGCTCGTCTTCAAAGTGCCCAGTGGGGACAACTATCATTGCAGCACAATTTTAGTGAGTTATCAACAGCATACCGTAGGGCTTTACCTGGGTGTAAACAGTAGAGGTGCATTGTTCCTCCATCTCTCTCTCAGTGTCACGCCCTGACCTTAGAGAGCCTTTTTTATTCTCTATTTGGTTAGGTCAGGGTGTGACTTGGGTGGGCATATCTATGTTTCTATTTCTTTGTTGGCCTAGTATGGTTCCCAATCAGAGGCAGCTGTTTATCGTTGGGGGATGGTGACAGTATGTGTGATATGCCACTACAGCAGAGAGATGGGTCTGAAAAACACAATCTTTAAAACCATAAGAAAATGTTTCCCTCTGCGGCCGGATTGTCTGTTATTCTGTATAATAGTGTCACTATACCCATTAACCCCCTGTATTGTAACACACTCCCAACAAGTCTGCCAGATATTCACTGACCTACTGTAACCAACATGTTTCTGTGTTAAACACTCTGTAAAAGAGGGTTCTGTAAAAGAGGTCAATTTTATGCTTAGATGTCTTTTTAATCTTTTCCTCTATGACCCAATAAAGACTTACTCATCATAATATCCACAGAAAGAGAGAGACAGAGAGGAAGGGAGGGGGAGAGAAATCCCTATTTTTATGTAAAGCAGAGCAGCAAAGCCCAGTGTTACCCTGTCAGATTACAGATGAGTGGTTCTCGCAAAAAGGCCATCAGATTATCTGACACTATTTAGGATTGCTGTCATACCACCGGCAATGAGAGGCTATGTCATTGGTGGCTTGTAAATCATAATTTTTCTTACCAATACCATTCTGTAGTTCAGTATGTAGGTTATGTTTTGGTCTGAATTGTATCAAACAATATCCAGAGCAACAGAGTGATGAGCACTCTCAAAGTTAAAACAGTGCCAGAGGTCTAGATTTGAAACGCAGAAAAATAAACGCCTTACACAGGATATTGAACCATCTCAAATCATGTCATCACAATTCTGGCTCATCTCCAAAGCAATATATTCCTTCTCTAGAATTACAGATTCTGAGAATGCTTGATGTGATTCGGTGATAAGGTTGAACAACCGATTATGCAGAGCCTCTCTCTCTTGGCACATGGGTCATTTAGCTGGTAAATGCTCTCAGAGAACTTGACATTTCTACAAAAGCATTGTCAAACTATGTCACAGTTGTCGTAGGATGAAGGAGCGGACCAAAGCGCAGCGTGTGTATCGTTCCACATTTTCTTTATTAAACTGTGAAACTACGCAATACATACAAATAAACTGAATGACCAAAAACAACAAACCGTGACGAAGAGTTGCAACATACACTTACTCAAAATCAATCTCCCACAAACCCAGGTGGGAAAAACACCTACTTAAGTATGATCTCCAATTAGAAACAACGATGACCCGCTGCCTCTAATTGGAGATCATCCCAAACAAAGCCCAACATAGAAATACAAAACTAGAACATAACATAGAAAATCTAAACTTGAAAAAAAAACCTGTCCCGCCCTGACCTACTCTACCATAGAAAATAACAGCTTTCTATGGTCAGGACGTGACACTCTACAGTATCTTAATGTAATAGTGAGATATTTTATATAAAAACGCACATTAAAAGGGACATTTTTGGACTTAAAATTATAAATTAATGAAACAGAATGTACCAATTGATTCTTGAAGAATATAACTTATAAATGCCTCATGAACTTAGTTCAACTGTCGTACCCCATCAGAACCCAAAACATACGCTTGATTTACTCTGTTTGTGTAAACAAAGTAAATGTGAACAAACACTATATAGCCTCAAAACATGGTTATTAAAACTATAATTGTATATAATGGATGGTCAGTCTTTGCATCCATAGCTCTGTCTATGAATTTGAGATTGTTTACATTTCTCCAGCCCCATCCCTCAGCTTTTTAACCTAAACAGGGTTGGGGAGTGGACCAAAACGCAGCAGGAAAATGTATACTCATCTTCTTTGTATTTTGAAGAAGGAAAAACAAAATAAATACGTATACAAAAACAAACGACTCCAAACAGTCCTGTCAGATGCAACAAACACTAAACCAGGAAATAACTACCCACAAACCCCCATAGAACAAACACCACTATAAAAAGGACCTTCAATCAGAGGCAACGAGAAGCAGCTGCCTCCAATTGAAGGTCAACCCAATAAACACCACATAGAAATAGACCAACTAGAAATAACATAGAAATACACTAACATAGAACATAACCCAAACAACCCCGAAACACCCTAAACAAACACCCCCTGCCACGCCATTATCATTCTACAATGTAGAAAATATTTTTTTTGTCCAAATTGTTGTATGTCATGCATATTGATGAAATAATGCTTTGGCACCATAAATGATCATTTCAACAAATAACCGTTTTTTGTTGAGATGGTATTAGGAGTGGTTCCTCTCATTAAGAAATTGAGAGAGAGAGAAGAAGAATGGGGAGGAAAATAGGGAATAGAGAACATGACTTGCTGGTTCTGACTGGTTAGTCATGTGGTCCATGTTAAAGCACAGCTGAATAATTCAATGCAACACACAACAGATCTACAGAGCAGAACATGATCCTGAGTGCTCAACTCACCCACTCAGCCAGCCTTAGTACACTATGACACATTGCCGCCAACTTATTGTATCGAAGATCGGGGATGAAGTCATCTAATGGTGGAATCTTAATGAGATTTTTTATACGGCTATCCTTAACCTTTGTGCAAATCATGCACTCATGTCGATGGGAATATTTCTGTGTTTATTAAAATCCTAATTTGCTGTTGCTTTGGGTCCCCAAAAACTCCAAAACATAAAGACAATGCAAAGCAAAACACAAAGAGTGAGACAGTGGGCAGATTGTGTTAAAACTGATTGTTTGTGTCAGACTCTGGGCCATATGAGTTGTTTCAGTCTCAGTCACAGCCTGCTCAGCATTGCCTTGCGCTACCTGACCGTTTTCAATCTCCCTCAGGTTTCTGATCTGAGTATGTAAAGATGCTTTCCCTGACCACATGGAAGACAGGCCACTGTCCCGGTTCTGAGCAAGTTTCCAACTCTGACAGTGGGACAGTTGCACCAAACAGCTTACAGAAGAATGGCAGAGAATAGAGAGTGGCCTGACATGCAAAATGTATACATTTAATGATTCAAGTATTGTTCCATTAAATTATGGTAGAATGGTAATTGTTTCATTCTGTAGAATGCCAAATGTATAGGCCTACTGTATGGAAGTGACGCTGTTTTGGACTACAGGAAAAGGCGGGCCTAGCAGGCCCCCATTAACAGCGACGGGTCTGTAGCGGAGCAGGGTTGAGAGTTAAGTTCCTTGGTGTCCACATCACCAACGAACTATCATGATCCAAACACACCAAGACAGTTGTGAAGAGGACACAACAACACCCTTTCCCCCTCAGGAGACTGGCATTCGAGAGCATCCTGACCGGTTGCGTCCCCTCCTGGTATGGCAACTGCTCGGCATCTGACCGTAAGGCACAACAGAAGCTAGTCCCTACGGCCCAGTACATCACTGGGGCCAAGCTTTCTGCCATCCAGGACCTCTATACTTGGCGGTGTCAACGGAAGGCCCAAAAAATTGTCAGACTCCAGTCACCCAAGTCATAGACTGTTCTAGGACCAAAAGGCTGCTTAACAGCTTCCCCCACGCCATAAGACTGCTGAAGAATTAATCAAATGGTCACCCGGACTATTTACATTGCTGCTACTCGTTTATCATCAATGCATAGTCACTTTACACCTACCTACTGTAATGAATACTCAGGGGAAAAAAGGTGTAGATTCACGCGCAGAGTGCGGCAGGTGTTTATTTTGCCTTCGCAGAAGGTCAACATGGCCTGGTCACAGCCAGGCAATGGTCATACACCGGCAGATAGCCTAGTGGTAAGAGTGTTGGACTAGTAACCAAAAGGTTGCAAGATCAAATCCCCATGGTGACAAGGTAAAAATCTGTCATTCTGAACAAGGCAGTTAATCCACTGTTCCTAAGCTGTCATTGAAAATAAGAATTTGATCTTAACTGACTTGCCTGTTAAATAAAGGTAAAAATAAATAAATACACATATAGGAAAACAGGCAGGTGAATCAAAACTAGGACTGAAGGCTGTAACTGGTTCTCACAAATGAGCTAGGAAAAGGCTTAGTAGAGTCAAAATGAACAATACCTCACAAAGGCACGAATGAACTGAACTAAATAAGGAGCTGATGAGACCAGGTGAGTAACTAACACAGGTGAAATCAATGAACAAAAAGGAAAGACAGGGCTACGTTCAAGAACACAAAGAAACAGGGCTACGTTTAACAACACAAAGAAACAGGGCTACGTTCAAGAACACAACGAAACAGAACACAAGGTTGACTAAGAAAATAGATACAGAACCTTACACCTACATGTACAAATTACCTCGAATAACCTGTACCCCTCCACATTGACTCGGTACCGGTACCCCCTGTATATAGCCTACTTATTTTATTGTGTTATTTTTATTTTTTTACTTTTGGTTATTTATTAAATATTTTCTTAACTCTATTTCTTGAATTGCATTGTTGGTTAAGGGCTTGTAACAGCATTTCACAGTAAGGTCTACACCTGTTGTATTTGGCGCATGTGACAAATTTGATTTGATTTTGATGTCAGAGACATGCTTAATGTAGCTACACTCTTAGAAAAAAATGTGTTATCAGGAACGTAAGAGGCTGTCTCCATAGGATAACCCTTCGAATGATACTTGTTGGTTTCACGTAGAAACCTTTTGGGTCCAGGTAGAAACCTTTTGGTTCCAGGTAGAACCCTTTTGGGTTCTATGTAAAACCATTTTCACAGAGGGTGGCTATTCAGCAGCCTGATGGTCTGAGGGTAGAAACTATTGGCCAGTTTTTCAGTTTTTGCCATTATGCTCCTGTACTGCCCACGTCTGAGTGATTAAAGCAAGAAGAACAGGGCATGGCTTTGGTGGCTGGGGTCCCTGATGATCTTCTTGGCCTTCCTGCGACACCTGGTGTTGTAGGTGTCCTGTAGGGCAGGTAGTGTGCACCCAATGGTGCGTTCGGCTGCACGTATCACCCTCTGAAGAGCCTTGCGGTCCGCGGCGGTGGAGTTGCTGTACCAGGCTGTGATGAAGCCCAACAGTATGCTCTTGATGGTGCTCCTGTATAACACTGTGAGGGCCCTCAGGGACAGGCCAAATGTCTTCAGCATCCTGAGGTTGAAGAGTTGCTGTGTGCCTTCTTCACTACGGTGTTCGTGTGGTTAGACCATTTAAACTTCTCTGAGATTTGTACGCAGAGGAATTTGAAGTTATTGATCATCTTCAAATCCAAATGAGATTTTGTTTTACTACAATGTAAAAACTATTTAAACTGAGCCATGTTGGTTTAAAAAGCTGACTCTTCCAAATGAAAAATTGATCAGCCTGGTTCCTCCTAAAGTCCACATTCAGCCCTTTGTTTTGCTAACGCTGAGGGAGAGGTTGTTTACCTGGCACCACGCCTGTCGTGGGTATACAGGAAATATTGTCTTTGACTAGCTTCGGGAAGCACATCATGATGGAAGTGAGTGCTCCTGGTCGGTAGTCATTCAGTTCAGTTACTTTCCCTTTCTTGGGCACGGGGATGATGGTAGACATCTTGAAGCAGGTGAGTATAGCGTCCTGAGCTAGGAACAGATATGAACATGTCAGAGAACACAACAGCCAGCTGGTCTGCACATGGTCTGAGGGCACGGTTTGGGATCCTGTCCTGAATCGTAAGAAAAAGGTGTTTATTTAGGTCCTCCAGTAGGGTGGCGTTGGTGACGAAGCTGTGTCTGTCTTTCTTTTTGTAATCCGTAATCGTTAGGAGCCCCTGCCAAATACATCTTGTGTCCAACCGACTGATTTGCTCCTCCACTTTGTCCCTATACTTGTGTTTTGCCATCTTGATCCATCTGCGTAGGTCGTATTTGTACTGTTTGACCAAACTATTATCCCTGGTCACCTTGCCCTGTTTATTAGCAGCATCTCTCTCTTTCAGTTTCCCTACAAGGCTGGTATCAATCCATGTTTTTTTCTTCTGGAAGGTTTTGAAAGACTCTATCAGTATCACGTCATCTATGCATTTTTCTATGAATAGGGTGACTGAGTCGGCGTATTCATTGATGTTATCTCCAGAGGCGACCCGGAACATATTCCAGTCCATGTAATCAAAACAGTCTTGGAGAGTGAATTCTGATTGGTTGGACTAATGCAGTGTAACGCTTGACGTTGTGGGTGTGGAGTCAGGCGCAGGAAACAATAACGTTTACTATAGTGCTTTTATTAAACGCACCATCAAAAAGAGTATACACCCAAAATACAACAGGGCGTAATAAAAATACAACGACCCAAAACACGTTCCACGACACAACACACAGTGAAAGAACGAAAATAAGCCCGCACACAGAACAGGTGGGGAAACGGGCTTAAATACCCAACTAATCACTAATAGAACACAGGTGCAAATAATAAAGACAAAACCAACAGAAAAGGAAAAAGGGATCGGTGGCAGCTAGTAGGCCGGTGACGACGACCGCCAAGCGCCACCCGAAAAGGGAGAGGAGTCACCCTCGGCAGGAGTCGTGACAGTACCCCCCCCCCGATGCGCGGCTCCCGCAGCGTGCCGACACCGGCCTCAGGTAAGACCCGGAGGGCGAGGCGCAGGGCGATCCGGGTGGAGGCGATGGAAATCCCTCAACAGTGATGGATCCAGTATGTCCCCCACCGGCACCCAGCATCTCTCCTCCGGACCGTACCCCTCCCAGTCCACAAGGTACTGCAGGCCCCTCACCCGACGTCTAGAGTCCAGAATGGAACGTACTGTATACGCCGGGGACCCCTCAATGTCCAGAGGGGGCGAAGGGACCTCCGGCACCTCACCGTCTTGTAAGGGACCAGCAGCCACCGGCCTGAGGAGAGACACATGAAACGAGGGGTTAATACGATAATAAGAAGGGAGTTTTAATCTGTAACACACCTTGTTTATTCTCCTCAGGACTTTGAAGGGCCCTACATGCTGCGGACCCAGCTTCCGGCAGGGCAGGCGAAGGGGCAGGTTTCGGGTCGAGAGCCAGACCCTGTCCCCTGGTTGGAATACGGGGGCCTCACTGCGGTGGCGGCCAGCACTCCTCTTCTGCCGTCCCCCTGCTTGTTTAAGGGCCTCCTGGACGGCCCTCCAGGTCTCCTTGGAGCGCTGCACCCAATCCTCCCCTGCAGGAGCCTCGGTCTGGCTCTGATGCCACGGTGCCAGGACCGGCTGGTAGCCTAACACACACTGAAATGGCGAAATGTTAGTGAATGAGTGGCGGAGTGAGTTTTGTGCCAGTTCGGCCCAAGGTATGTACCTGGACCACTCCCCTGGCTGGTCCTGGCAGTACGACCGCAGAAACCTACCCACCTCCTGCTTCACTCTCTCCACCTGCCCATTGCTCTCGAGGTGATAACCGGAGGTCAAGCTGACCGAGACCCCCAGGCGCTCCATAAATGCCCTCCATACACGGGACGTGAACTGGGGGACCCCGATCAGAACGATGTCCTCCGGCACCCCGTAGTGCCGGAAGACATGGGTGAATAGAGCTTCCGCAGTCTGTAGGGCCATAGGGAGACCGGGCAACGGGAGGAGACGGCAGGACTTAGAGAACTGATCCACCACCACCAGAACCGTGGTATTCCCCTGAGATGAGGGAAGATCGATAAGAAAGTCCACCGACAGGTGAGACCACGGCCTTTGTGGAACGGGGAGGGGTTGTAACTTCCCTCTAGGAAGGTGCCTAGGAGCCTTACTCTGAGCGCATACCGAACAGGAAGAGACATAAAACCTCACGTCCTTAGCCAAGGTGGGCAACCAGTACTTCCCCCTAAGGCCTAGCACTGTCCTCGCCACCCCAGGATGACCCGACGAGGGTAGCGTATGAGCCCATCGAATCAATTGATCACGAACACCAAGCGGGACGTACTTACGGCCTGCTGGACAGTTAGCAGGTGCAGGCTCTACCTGTAGCGCCCGCTCGATGTCCGCGTCCACCTCCCATACCACCGGAGCGACCAGCTTAGAGGCTGGAAGGATGGGAGTAGGATCGATGGGCCGATCCTAAGTGTCATAAAGACGGGACAGCGCGTCGGCCTTAGTGTTCATGGAACCTAGTCTATATGAAATAGTGAACTGGAACTGGGTGAAGAACATGGCCCACCGTGCCTGACGTGGGTTCAGTCTCCTAGCTGCCCGGATATACTCCAGGTTCCGGTGGTCAGTCCAGATGAGAAAAGGGTGTCTAGCCCCCTCAAGCCAGTGTCTCCACATGGTCAGAGCCCTGACCACAGCCAACAGCTCCCGGTCCCCCACATCATAGTTGCGCTCCGCTGGACTGAGCTTCCTAGAAAAGAAAGCACAGGGGCGGAGTTTCGGTGGCGTACCCGAGCGCTGAGATAGCACGGCCCCCACCCCAGCCTCGGACGCGTCCACCTCCACTATGAATGGTAAGGAGGGGTCCGGGTGCGCCCACACAGGCGCATCAGTGAACAGTGCCTTCAACTGGGTGAAAGCTCTGTCCGCCTCTGTCCATCGCAAACGCACCGGCCCCTCCTTCAGCAGTGAGGTAATGGGAGCCGCTACTTGGCCAAAACCTCGGATAAACCTCCGGTAGTAATTGGCAAATCCCAAGAACCACTGCACTTCCTTCACCGTGACTGGAGTCGGCCAATTACGCACGGCCTTAACGCGGTCACACTCCATCACCACCCCCGAGGTCGTTTGGAGAACTCACACTTCTCAGCCTTGACGTATAGGTCATGCTCCAGCAATCTCCCAAGCACCCTGCGCACCAGGGACACATGCTCGGCGCGGGTGACGGAGTAAATTAGGATATCATCGATATACACTATCACGCCCTGCCCATGCAGGTCCCTGAGAATCTCGTCCACAAAGGATTGAAAGACGGCTGGAGCATTCTTCAACCCATACGGCATGACGAGGTACTCATAGTGGCCCGATGTGGTACTAAATGCGGTTTTCCACTCGTCTCCTCCCCGAATACGCACCAGATTATACGCGCTCCTGAGATCCAGTTTCGTGAAAAAACGCGCTCCGTGAAATGATTCCACCGCCGTAGCGATGAAAGGTAGTTGGTAACTGAACCCCACTGTAATGGAATTGAGACCTCTATAATCAATGCACGGACGCAGACCTCCC
Organism: Salmo trutta; assembly: GCF_901001165.1. Taxonomy (NCBI): domain Eukaryota; kingdom Metazoa; phylum Chordata; class Actinopteri; order Salmoniformes; family Salmonidae; genus Salmo; species Salmo trutta. The sequence continues at coordinate 23,837,022 of NC_042970.1, read as the reverse complement.
CCCTTTTTCTTCACGAAAAAGAAACTCGAGGAGACGGGTGAGATGGAGGGCCGAATGAACCCCTGTCTCAGAGATTCCGTGACATATGTCTCCATAGCCAACGTTTCCTCCTGGGACAATGGGTACTCGTGACTCTTGGGAAGCGCAGCGTTTACCTGAAGGTTTATCGCACAATCCCCCTGTCGATGAAGTGGTAATTTAGTCGCCTTCTTCTTACAGAAGGCGAGAGCCAAATCGGCATACTCAGAGGGAATGCGCACAGTGGAAACCTGGTCTGGACTCTCCACCGACGTAGCACCGATGGAAACTCCCAGACACCTACCAGAACACTCCTCTGACCACCCCTGGAGAACCCCCTGTTTCCACAAAATCTTGGGATTTTGACTGGCCAGCCAAGGCACCCCCAGTACCACTGGAAACGCAGGCGAATCGATAAGGAAGAAACTAATTCGCTCCTTGTGATTCCCCTGCGTTACCATGTCCAGTGGCACCGTGGTCTCCCTGACCAGCCCTGACCCTAATGGCCGGCTATCTAAGGAGTGCACGGGGAAGGGGAATCTAACGGCACCAGTGTAACTCCCAGCTTGAGGGCGAGTCCGCGATCCATAAAGTTCCCCGCTGCGCCTGAATCGACTAGCGCCTTATGCTGGGAACAGGGGGAAAAAAAGGAAAAAAAATAAAACAAACGTGTGACCAACAGAGGGTTCTGGGTGAGTTTGGTGCTGACTCACCTGGGGTGAACGAGGAGTGTTCTGCCTGCCCTCTCGACTCCCAGAGGGACCCCCCAAGCACCGGTTGACCGTGTGTCCTTGGCGACCACAATTGGTGCAGGAGGAGCACCCTCCTCCGGTTCCCCTAGATGCGGCCCCTCCTAGCTCCATGGGAATGGGTGCGTGAGGGCTAGGAGGTGGAACTGACAGGACCCTTTCTGAACGCCCACGGGCAGCCAGCAGATTGTCCAGTCGGATGGACATGTTAATCAGTTCATCCAGGGAGAGTGTAGTGTCCCGACACACTAGCTCCCTGCGGACGTCCTCCCGGAGGCTGCACCGGTAATGATCCATTAGGGCCCTGTCGTTCCACCCGGTCCCCGCAGCCAAGGTCCGGAACTCCAGAGCGAAGTCTTGCGCGCTCCTCATCTCCTGCCTAAGATGAAACAGTCGCTCACCCGCCGCTCGGCCTTCTGGAGGGTGATCGAATACGGCCCGGAAACGGCGGGTGAACTCAGGGTAGTTCTCCCTCGCTGAGTTGGGGCTATTCCAGACAGCGTTGGCCCATTCCAATGCTCGGCCCGTCAGGCAGGATACGAGGAGGCTCACACTCTCCTCTCCCGAGGGAGTCGGCCTCACGGTAGCCAGGTATAAGTCAATCTGAAGCAGAAACCCCTGGCACCCCGCTGCTGCTCCATCGTACTCCCTCGGGAGCACAAGACGAAGTGCGCCAGAACCAGACATAGGAGGGGGCAGAGTAGGTGAACTCATCGGGTGAGTCAGAGGTGAAGAGAGGAGACCACTCCTCTCCCATCGGTCCATCCTCTCCATCATTTGGTCCATCGCTGACCCAATTCGATGGAGTACGGTGGTGTGGTGGAGTACCCGTTCTTCCATCGAGGGGAGAGGGGTGGCGGCTGATCCTGCTGACTCCATATTCTGGGTGCGGGCTTCTGTAACGCTTGACGTTGTGGGTGTGGAGTCAGGCGCAGGAAACAATAGCGTTTACTATAGTGCTTTTATTAAACGCACCATCAAAAAGAGTATACACCCAAAATACAACAGGGCGTAATAAAAATACAACGACCCAAAACACGTTCCACGACACAACACACAGTGAAAGAACAAAAATAAGCCCGCACACAGAACAGGTGGGGAAACGGGCTTAAATATCCAACTAATCACTAATAGAACACAGGTGCAAATAATAAAGACAAAACCAACAGAAAAGGAAAAAGCGATCAGTGGCAGCTAGTAGGCCGGTGACGACGACCGCCGAGTGCCACCCAAACAGGGAGAGGAGTCACCCTCGGCAGGAGTCGTGACATGCAGTACAGACCTGACCATCGTAACTTCCCTCTTGAGTTTTTGTTTGTAAGCGGGGAGAAGCAAGATGGAGTCATGGTCGGATTTGCTGAAAGGAGGAAAGGGGAGGGCCTTATACCCGTGTTGAAAATGCGTGTAGCAGTGGTCAGCAGTAGAATTTCTGCGAGTTAGACAGTCGTTGTGTTGGGAATAATTTGGGAGCACGGTTTTCAAATTACTTTTGTTAAAGTCCCCCGCAACAATGAACGCCACAATGTGGTCTCCAGTTTGTTCAGGGTCCAATAAAGGTCTTTGAGAGCCTTTTTGGTGTCGGCTTGGGGCGGGATGTACACAGCCATGACGATAATCCCTGAGAACTCTCTTGGAAGGTAAAAAGTGTGACATTTGATGACCAAGTATTCCACGTTCCTGCACGTTTCCTCCGTCGCACCATGTGCTGTTGGTCATAAAGCAGAACCCACCACCTTTTGCTCTTGCCAGAGAGATTTTGCTTCCTATCCGCTCTAAAAACTTGTTGTATATAATTCGTTTGGATGTCGAAAAAACAGCCAAGTCTCAGAAAAACATAGTATGTTGCAGGATCTGATGTCCCTCTGGAATGAGATCCTCACTCTGAGTTGGTCAAGTTTGTTCTTTAATAACTGAACATTGGAGAGTAGTATGCTCAGGTAATGGAGGACGGGTCACCCGGCGTCTTAATCTCACTAAGACCCTGCCATGTCTGCCAAGCATCTTGGCACCTCGCCAAAGAAGCTAGTCAATTGTTTTTCAGTCTCAGGGAATTTGGGGAGGTCGGGTGGACAGTGAGTACCCAGCGATTCGTATTCCAATAGTTCTACCTGGGTGTATGTAGTAATGCATGAAAGAAACTGATTAAGAAAATTTGAGAAAACACACAAAAACAAGTAGAAACCTGCAATGTTTTATCAGAGCTCGAAGCGAGGCGTCCTCTGTCGACGCCATCTTAACTAGATAAGACTGCTAAATACACTGCTCAAAAAAATAAAGGGAACACTTAAACAACACACTTCTCAGTTCTTCTGCTTCCTGGCTGATGTTTTGGTCACTTTTGAATGCTGGCGGTGCTTTCACTCTAGTGGTAGCATGAGACAGAGTCTACAACCCACACAAGTGGCTCAGGTAGTGCAGCTCATCCAGGATGGCACATCAATGCGAGCTGTGGCAAGAAGGTTTGCTGTGTCTGTCAGCGTAGTGTCCAGAGCATGGATGCGCTACCAGGAGACAGGCCAGTACATCAGGAGACGTGAAGGAGGCCGTAGGAGGGCAACAACCCAGCAGCAGGACCGCTACCTCCGCCTTTGTGCAAGGAGGAGCAGGAGGAGCACTGCCAGAGCCCTGCAAAATGACCTCCAGCAGGCCACAAATGTGCATGTGTCTGCTCAAACGGTCAGAAACAGACTCCATGAGGGTGGTATGAGGGCCCGACGTCCACAGGTGGGGGTTGTGCTTACAGCCCAACACCGTGCAGGACGTTTGGCATTTGCCAGAGAACACCAAGATTGGCAAATTCGCCACTGGCGCCCTGTGCTCTTCACAGATGAAGCAAGTTCACACTGAGCACATGTGACAGACGTGACAGAGTCTGGAGACGCCGTGGAGAACGTTCTGCTGCCTGCAACATCCTCCAGCATGACCGGTTTGGCGGTGGGTAAGTCATGGTGTGGGGTGGCATTTCTTTGGGGGGCCGTACAGCCCTCCATGTGCTCGCCAGAGGTAGCCTGACTGCCATTAGGTACCGAGATGAGATCCTCAGACCCCTTGTGAGACCATATGCTGGTGCGGTTGGCCCTGGGTTCCTCCTAATGCAAGACAATGCTAGACCTCATGTGGCTGGAGTGTGTCAGCAGTTCCTGCAAGAGGAAGGCGTTGATGCTATGGACTGGCCCGCCCGTTCCCCAGACCTGAATCCAATTGAGCACATCTGGGACATCATGTCTCGCTCCATCCACCAACGCTACGTTGCACCACAGACTGTCCAGGAGTTGGCAGATGCTTTAGTCCAGGTCTGGGAGGAGATCCCTCAGGAGACCATCCGCCACCTCATCAGGAGCATGCCCAGGCATTGTAGGGAGGTCATACAGGCACGTGGAAGCCACACATACTACTGAGTCTCATTTTGACTTGTTTTAAGGACATTACATCAAAGTTGGATCAGCCTGTAGTGTGGTTTTCCACTTTCATTTTGAGTGTGACTCCATCCAGACCTCCATGGGTTGATAAATTGGATTTCCATTGATTATTTTTGTCTGATTTTGTTGTCAGCACATTCAACTATGTAAAGAAAAAAGTATTTAATAAGATTATTTCATTCATTCAGATCTAGGATGTGTTATTTTAGTGTTCCCTTTATTTTTTTAGCAGTATAGTTAGTCCAGGTAGCTATTTGGTTAACTATTCATCTATCAGCATTGACCCTTTTTTCACTAACTTTTTTGACTCATCACATACGCTGCTGCTACTGTTTATTATCTGTCACTTTATTCCTAGATATATGTACATATCTACCTCAATGACCTCGTACCCCTGCACATCAACTCGGTACTGGTACCCCTTGTATATAGATAGGCAAGTTATGACGTGTTTTACTTTTCTATTATTACTCTATTTTTCTTTCTCTCTGCATTGTTGGGAAGGGCCTGTAAGTAAGCATTTCACTATTAGTCCACACCTGTTGTCTACAAAGCGTCTCTCTCCCTCTCTCTCCCTCTCTCTCCCTCTCTCTCCCTCCCTTGAAATAACCCACAAGGGCACACTGGTTGAATCAATGTTGTTTCCACATCATTTCAATGAAATTACATTGAACTAATTATGGAATAGACATTGAATTGGTGTCTGTGCCAAGTAGGACCTGATGCACAGTGGATTTGAAAAGGAAACCATTGTTTGACTCTGTCCAGGTGCTCTTTTGTTTGCTTGACCTTGCTGGTTGGAGTGGCATGACGACTGCCAAAGTACACAATGAGTAGAGACGCGGTGACCTTGGTGCATTCTTTACCCTACCAAGCATGACCTCACCCCCCAGAACCCCACCACGACCCTGTTCTGATTTGTCTACAATTCACAGCAGTGTGCCAGCATTTTCTTGTTTGTTTGGATCATTTGATTTTGGAGAGGCATGGGGGTGGGGGAAACACAACTTATTGTAAGTGTTGGCTATTCTGTTGATTGCTGGGCCACATAACTCATTGTACATTCACTCTGTGTTTGTTGCTAGTGTTTGTTTTGATCTGCAACACTTAAAATGTTAGGTAAAAGTATACTACTGTTTCTACTAAAATGGCCTGTTCCTCCATTCTAAATGTCTCTCTCTCTCTCCTGTTCCATGTTCAGTCAAGCAGAGGGCACACATACTGCTCCTCCACCTCCCCCTTGACCGCATGAGGAAACCAGCAGAGTCTGGACGTGGTCCAAAACACACCAAACAGAGTGGTCCCAATATTTCTTTATATGGCACTAATGGCCGTTTCCTCTGAGTCAGACCGCGGGGCCTTGGATGGGGGTTTAAAGTGATCCCCGTATGAAATCCCAACACTAATATGATCCATCTAAAAGACAACATGACTAAAATCATTCTGTTTTCATAATCCTACACCACCCTTCCATTAATATACCAGCCAGCGAGGGAATTGTGAGTATGGGCCTCTGGCATGGGCAGTGGAAGTCCTTAGATCATAGAGAGTGAGTGTGAGTGGGCTGTGCGGAGGGAGGAGGAGAGGAACACTAATGAAACACATTTGCCCTGTTATATGGAAACCTGAGCTTGCATTATTCCAGTCTGGCACATGCTAGACTTCCCAATGTATAAATCTCAGTCCAGGACATGCAGCATATGGTCCTTTCTCTCTCGGCCAGGTGCAGGTGGTTCTCCTCTCTGTTTCTCAGAGCCCACTCTGCTTTGGTGAGAATGGATTCCTTCAGTCATGGAGGAGAACAAAGGGCATTGCTGCAACGCTGGTGAAACCGATACAGTGCTACATCTGTTCTGCACTCCATTCTAAAGCCCAATAGATTTATAGCAATCAAGGGGCTAGTGGGCTTGATGTGGTAGAGACTGATAATGACCTGTGAATTACAATATCATACTAGGTGTATACAATGTGTATAATGGTGAAAGCAGTCATGCCTCAAAAGGCACACCCAAAAGGGGAGGGGAGGAGAGAAAAAATGATAGGTGCAGTGAAATGTGTTGTTTTACAAGGTCAACCATAGTAGTACGGCTCCCTTGGAGCAAACTAGAGTTAAGTGCTTTTCCCATCTGAACAACCAACAGATTTTCACCTTTCTGGCTCGGGTATTCAAACCAGCAACCTTTTGGTCCCGATGCTGTTACCGCTAGGCTACCTGCTTCTACCTGAGAGGAGAGGAGAGGAGAGAAGAGGAGAGGAGAGGAGAGGAAAAAGGAAAAAGGAAAAAGGAGAGAACAGGCGTGAACCCAGATTCTCTCTAAAACAACTAATCTGACTAAACACTTTGGCATTCCAGTTATTCAAAGACTGCAACGCTGCACAGAGGCTTTCATTGTGTTCTGCAATGTGGACTGATTAGAGGAAGATCTGGTTGCCATCGAAAGGGAATGCTTGTCATGCGCTCTCTGTCTGGGCAGTTGTTGTGTGGCATTTTTGTTGTTGTTGTTGTAGTTTCACTAAAGCATGTAGAACTAATCATATAAGGGGTTCCTTAATTTGGCCAGGCCATTATTGTAATGAATCATTTGTTCTTAATTGACTCGCCTGGATAAATAAAGGTACAAAAAATATATATATATATTTTATAATGTCGGAATCCAAGTAGAAGTAAAGATAGCCCAGTGATAATTCTCAATTCCATTTTGAGAAATGGAGCATATTCCATTTCCATTTTAAGTTCATAATACAGCAAACCAGTCATTTTCGATAATCTCCACTAGTATCAACTCAGTCTGAGGCCCATCTTAGATCTACATCAACCCTCACACACAGTTAAAATGACACACACTGGCACTTTAATTTATGCTAATATATATTGTTCGCGTTAATGTGGTCTTCGAGATTCTCTAAGGCAGGTCCCTTTTCTGGAGTAGTGTTGAATGAGGCCTCTGGCTGTGCTCCAGGAGGGCCAGAGTGAGAGTGAGGGTCTCTCAGCAGGAAGGGTGAAGGCCACAGCCCAGGGATGGCCTGTCTGTTTGTATTTGTATTTATTAAGGATCCCCATTAGTTCCTGCCAAGGCAGCAGCTACTCTTCCTGGGGTCCAGTAAAAATTAAGGCACTAATATACATTATAATAAAAAAATTTAACATTAAAATACATTTTACAACCAATTTCACAATACATTAAATGTGTGCCTGTCACGTGTGTGTGTGTAGAAACGGACCAAGGCGCAGCGTACGTCTCGTTCCACATCTTTATTTTTTATGTTGAACTTAGCAAAACAAACAATAAACTATAAACAAAACACAAACCGTGACGACAGAGGAGCAACATGCACTAACTCAAAATAATCTCCCACAAACACAGGTGGGAAAAACAACTACTTAAATATGATCCCCAACTAGAGACAACAATGACCAGCTGCCTCTAATTGGGGATCATCCAAAAAAAACAACATAGAACTAAATAAACTAGATAAACCCCCCAAGTCACGCCCTGACCTACTCTACCATAGAAAATAAGAGCTCTCTATGGTCAGGACGTGACAGTACCCCCCCCCCAAAGGTGCGGACTCCGGCCGCAAAACCTGAAACCAAAAGGGAGGGTTAGGGGGGGTGTCTAGTGTTGGTGGCGGTTCTGGTGCAGGACGAAGAATCTTCTCATCCTGCGAACCCGTCAGCATCGGTGGAGGCTCTGAACTGCCGACCGTCGCTGGAGGCTCCGGACCGCGGACCGTCGCTGGAGACTCCGGACCGCGGACCGTCGCTGGAGGCTCCGGGCCGTGGGCCGTCTCAGGAGGCTGTGGGCCATCTCAGGAGGTTCCGGGCTGTGGGCTGTCTCAGGAGGTTCCGGACTGTGGGCCGTCTCAGGAGGTTCCGGACTGTGGGTCGTCTCAGGAGGTTCCGGACTGTGGGCCGTCTCAGGAAGTCCCTGACTGTGGGCCGTCTCAGGAAGTCCCTGACTGTGGGCCGTCTCAGGAGGTCCCGGACTGTGGGCCGTCTCAGGAGGTCCCGGACTGTAGGCCGTCTCAGGAGGTCCCGGACTGTAGGCCGTCTCAGGAGGTCCCGGACTGTGGGCCGTCTCAGAAGGTCCCGGACTGTAGGCCGTCTCAGGAGGTCCCGGACTGTAGGCCGTCTCAGGAGGTCCCGGACTGTAGGCCGTCTCAGCAGGTTCTGGACTGTAGGCTGTCTCAGGAGGTTCCGGACTGGGAACTGTCGCCGGAAGCTCTGCACTGGGAACTGTCGCCGGAAGCTGTGGACTGGGAACTGTCGCCGGAAGCTCTGGACTGGGAACTGTCGCTGGGAGCTCTGGACTGGGAACTGTCGCCCGGAAGCTCTGGACTGGGAACTGTCGCTGGGAGCTCTGGACTGGGAAGGCGCACTGGAGGCCTGGCGCGTGGAGCCGGGACAGGTGGCACCAGACTGGTGACACGCACTTCAGGGCGAGTGCGAGGAGCAGGCACAGCACGTACTGGTCTGTGGAGGCGCACTGGAGGGAGAGTGCGAGGAGCAGGCACAGGACGTACTGGGCTGTGGAGGCGCACTGGAGGCCCGGTGCGTGGAGCCGGAACAGGATATACTGGACCGTGGAAGCGCACTGGAGGTCTGGAGCGTAGAGCTGGCACAACCCGTCCTGGCTGAATGCTCACTTTAGCCCGGCAAGTGCGGGGCGCTGGCACAGGACGAACTGGGCTGTGAATGCGCACTGGAGATACAGTGCGCATCACCGCATAACACAGTGCCAGACTGTTCACACGCTCCCCACGGGGAGTTGGCTCAGGTCTAAACCCTGACTCTGCCAATCTCCACATGTGCCCCCCCAAATTTTTTGGGGGGGGAGCTGCCTCTCAGGCTTCCGTCGTTGCCCTTGACTCCCGATCTCGTCGCCGTTCCCCCCTCGCTGCTAGCACCTGTTCCCATGGGAGGCGATCCCATCCGGCCTGGATCTCCTCCCACGTCCAGGATCCTTTGCCGTCCAAGATGTCCTCCCATGTCCACTCCTGGGCACGCTGCTTGGTCCTTTGGGGGTGGGAGATTCTGTCACGTGTGTGTGTGTAGAAACGGACCAAGGCGTGTAGAAACGATGACCAGCTGCCTCTAATTGGGGATCATCCAAAAAATCCAACATAGAAAAACAGAAACTAGATCCAAACATCATAGAACTAAATAAACTAGATAAACCCCCCCAGTCACGACCTGACCTACTCTACCATAGAATATAAGAGATCTCTATGGTCAGGACGTGACAGTGCCCTCCGGCCACTACTCAAATTACTGTTACTGGATAGAGTTTCACATAGGACCTAGTGTAGTGAGCAGAGGCCCTAAGCAAGAGGGTGAGTCAAGAAGTGAACAATAATTCAGAACAGATCTTAACAAAAGGCCTTCAAATGATTTGACTTTTAGAACGTATCATACTGTATATCCACTACGGATTCTATTCTATTTGTAAAATGTGCAGGAGCATGGCTGGTGGTGACTATGCATCTTCATGCAGTGTGCACTACAGTATATGTATAATGTAAATATTCTCGACTACACTCCCCCGGCATATCTGTTTTAATGATGTTCAAATACAGAATGCTGATGCGAATAGTGACTAAGGGTGACATTTTGACAGCAAATGTGCTAACATGCCCACTTCTTCATATTACAGGGAGTGAAATTTACAGTAAATGAAATAATAACCATTTTTAATAACTATAAATTACGCCCCCCCCACCTAATATCCATCTCCCTTCATCATGATAGAATGGCTACAGGCTCTGCCTCTAGACAAGATTTAGTTGCTCTTGAAACTTGTGTTATACAGTACATAAACTCAGCAAAAAAAGCCATACTGCTCGTGCTGTGCGTGATTTCCTGCAAGACAGGAATGTCACTGTTCTGCCATGGCCAGTGAAGAGCCTGGATCTCAATCCAATTGAGCACGTCTGGGACCTGTTGGATCGGAGGGTGCGGGCTGGGGCTATTCCCCGCAGAAATGTCCGGGAATTTGCAGGTGCCTTGGTGGAAGAGTGGGGTAACATCTCACAGCAAAAACTGGCAAATCTGGTGCAGTCCATGAGGAGGAGATGCACTGCAGTACTTAATGCAGTACTTAATGCAGCTGGTGGCCACACCAGATACTGACTGTTACTTTTGATTTTGATCCACCCTTTGTTCAGGGACACATTATTCCATTTCTGTTAGTCAAATGTCTGTTGAACTTGTTCAGTTTATGTCTCAGTTGTTGAATCTTGTTATGTTCATACAAATATTTACACATGTTAAGTTTGCTGAAAATAAATGCAGTTGACAGTGAGAGGACGTTTCTTTGTTTGCTGAGTTTATATGTCCAACAGTCATCACTGTTGGCTACTTTTAATAGATCAATGATGCTCCAAAATCAGGAATTTTTGTGCCCTCTAACCATGATACCATAAAACATTTACTTTACTACAGAATAATTTAATCACCCTATGGACATTTCAAACTTTTGGCATATTTTAGGTTTAAAAAGGCTGACTTTTAAATTTAAAAAGGCTGACTTTGAAATTTAGACTAGATTTTTCATTGCGGAAAATGTATCAACCCCTAGACAAATGTCCATTAACTATAATCCTTTCGACTCTGTCAATCACCACATTCATATCGGCAGACTCAACAGTCTTGGTTTCTCAAATGACTGCCTCGCCTAGTTCACCAACTACTTCTCTGATAGAGTTCAGTGTGTCAGTTCGGAGGGCCTGTTGTCCGGACCTCTGGCATTTTCTATGGGGGTGCCACAGGGTTCAATTCTCGGGCCGACTCTCTTCTCTGTATACATCAATGATGTCGCTCTTGCTGCTGGTGATTCTCTGATCCACCTCTACGCAGACAACACCATTCTGTATACTTCTGGCCCTTCTTTGGACACTGTGTTAACTAACCTCCAGCTTCAATGCCATACAACTCTCCTTCCGTGGCCTCCAACTGTTCTTAAATGCAAGTAAAACTAAGTGCATGCTCTTCAACCGATCGCTGCCCGCACCTGCCCGCCCGTTCAGCATCACTACTCTGGACGGTTCTGACCTAGAATATGTGGACAACTACAAATACCAAGGTGTCTGGTTAGACTGTAAACTCTCCTTCCAGACTCACATTAAGCATCTCCAATCCAAAATTAAATCTAGAATCGGCTTCCTATTTCGCAGCAAAGCATCATTCACTCATGCTGCCGAACATATCCTCGTAAAACTGACCATCCTACCGATCCTCGATTTCGGCAATGTCATTTACAAAATAGCCTCCAACACTCTACTCAACAAACTGGATGCAGTCCATCACAGTGCCATCCATTTTGTCACCATATACTACCCACCACTGCGACCTGTATGCTCTCGTTGGCTGGCCCTCGCTTCATACTCACTGGCTCCAGGTCATCTACAAGTTTTTGCTAGGTAAAGCCCCACCTTATCTCAGCTCACTGGTCACCATAGCAGCACCCACCCGTAGCATGCGCTCCAGCAGGTATATTTCACTGGTCACCACCAAAGCCAATTCCTCCTTTGGTCACCTTTCCTTCCATTTCTCTGCTGCCAATGACTCGAATGAACTGCAAAAATCACTGAAGCTGGAGACTCATATCTCCCTCACTAACTTTAAGTACCAGCTGTCAGAGCAGCTCACAGATCACTGCACCTGTACATAGCCCATCTGTAAATAGCCCATCCAACTACCTCATCCCCATACTGTATGTATTTATTTATCTCGCTCCTTTTCACCCCAGTATCTCTACTTACACGTTCATCTTCTGCAGATCTATCACTCCGGTGTTTAATTGCTATATTGTAATTTCTTCGCCACCATGGCCTATTTATTGCCTAACTTCCCTTATCTTATCTAATTTGCACACACTATATATACTTTATATCAACTTTTTATTACTGTATTATTGACTGTATGTTTGTTTATTCCATGTGTAACTCTGTGTTGTTGTATGTGTCGAACGGATTTTATTTATCTTGGCCAGGTCGCAGTTGTAAATGAGAACTTGTTCTCAACTAGCCTACCTGGTTAAATAAAGGTGAAAAAAAATCAAATCAAGTAAATAGAAATCCACATAATAATTCACATTTCATGTTGCTGCAGGATTATGTTCCTGCTGCATGTCACGTCCTGACCATAGTAAGTTGTTATTTTCTATGGTAGAGTAGGTCAGGGTGTGACAGGGGGTGTTTGTCTATGTTTTGTATTTCTATGTTCAGTTTATAGTTTTGTATTTCTATGTTGGTTTTGCTTGGTATGATCTCCAATTAGAGGCAGCTGGTTGTCGTTGTCTCTAATTGGAGGTCATATTTAAGCTGATGTTTGTCCCACCTGTTTTTGTGGGTGATTATCTTTGAGTAGTGTCTGTTTCTCTCTGTGTCACGGTTTGTTGTTTTTTGTAAATTCAGTTATTTTGTGTATTGCAAAAGTTTCACGGATTTAATAAAATGTGGAACTACAACCACGCCGCACTTTGGTCCGATCCTTTCGACAGCCGTGACACTGCAGCAAACTGGCTCAAATTAAGATTGTACATCTGCATACAGTAACGTTATATATCAGGGGTATTCATATGGGGGTCTGCGGAGGTACTGCAGGAGGTCCGCTTTTTAATATTGGATATACAATTTTTTTTTGATCTTAATGTCTTTATGAATATCGCTATCAACAACAGAATTAACACATTTTAAATGACATACCTACAGTAGAAAAGAGAAGAATATCTTTGTTCTAATTATGTCAACTTTATTTCTCAACTCCTAATATTGAGCAAATTACTCTCAATGCAGTATCTGACACAGGCTTTGAAAAAGCATCTGTGAATGGGCTACCAGCAAGTTCCGCTGGCTTCTGGTAAGCTTTCTTTACTTGGACATTACTTTTTGCTAACACATGGCAGTCCTTTGTTTAATCAACTAAACAGCTGCTCTTAACCAAAATGTGTTTGATGGTACCTTTCTAGCTAATAGGCTATGTTAGAGTTTACACTCCTCTTCCCATTATAATGTGGGGTGGTCAAAAATAATGAAAAACGATCTACCAAATCGATTCATTTAAAATGTTGATTACTTCTCCTTGCCGTTATTATTCACCTGATGATGAGACAAGACGGGAACATTTCTTTTTTTGTTAACATCCGATGGGGTCCCTGGGTTGCCGGTTTTCCTGGGAGGGGGTCCCTGGGTTGCCGGTTTTCCTGGGAGGGGGTCCCTGGGTTGCCGGTTTTCATGGGAGGGGGTCCCTGGGCAAGAAAAAGTTGAAGACCCCTGTTGTACATCATCATCCTTGTAAAAAGTTAACTTGGGGTCAGAGAGGCTATTGTATGACTTGAGAAATGTCTTGGCATAGTGTCTTGGCATAAAATAGTGTTAATCCACTGTGGCAAAGCTGTGGATAAATATTTCATGCTGGAGTATTTTTTTTACATTAAAGTTTATGGTGCTCCGACAACCTTCCTCACCAGAAAGACGTACATGCACACACTGTAGTCTACGCACACACACACACACACACACGCACACACACACACACACACACACACACACACACACACACACACACACACACACACACACACACACACACACACACACACACACACACACACACACACTCCTGCCATTCCACCTTTACATAACTCCAGAAACAAAATGATCTAACTCAGTGAGCAGTCAGTAAAGCGTGAACGCCGAATGAGCTATGCCTCTGTGGGTTGGGAAATCTCTGTATTTTTCTGAAGAGTGGCATACTCCGTTCTAGTAGGTCTCTGTCACTATGCAGTACCCTACTGTGCTGACTCTGAGCTATGATGTGTCATGCTGTGCCGGGGTCTTTTGTGTTATGCTGTCTGGCTCACACTGTATTGCCAATGGCACACTTGCTCCGTCTGACTCCGGCTTATTCATGAAGTGTGTGTGTGTGTGTGTGTGTGTGTGTGTGTGTGTGTGTGTGTGTGTGTGTGTGTGTGTGTGTGTGTGTGGATTGGTTGGAAAGTGGAGAGTAAAGTTGAGAAGCTGAGCCCACTGGGATACGTCTGAGCGATGACTTGGTCAGGGCTTGTCACCATGGCAATATGAAATACTGTTTTTCCACATCCTGCAGGGACACTAAGTTTATGTTTTTATGCCGACAGCTTCCTAATCTTCCCCCCAAACATCACTTTCACTGAGACTCTCTGGGAAGCCATCTAGTCAGGAATTTTGTCTGGCAGTCATACAAAGATGCAGGAAGACTACACTGTGTGCAGAGATTGAAGTTCTGACTTCAATGCTTTCACGGAATCTTTGAGTATGGAATTATAGATAATTATACATAACTTTTTACAGAAAGTATTTTCTAAACAAACAGCACACCGCCATGACGTCTTTGTCCTCAGTCTTGCACATCGCCACAGCTGAGAACCATTCCACTTAAGTGTTCTCATAAACTGACTTTAACACTGTTCGGCATGATTGTTCGATAATACATTTTTCGCTCCCTCTTTCTTTCATTCTCTCCTCCTCCCTCTCTCTTTTTTTCCTCCCCTCTCTTTCCTCAGCTGTCATTAGCCACTCTCAGAGTGCCTCTTTACACTTTTACTGTCTCCCTTTTCCTCTTTCCCTCTCCCTCTCTCACTCCATCACACACAAAGTGCCTCCTGGTTGGATGGGTACACTTTCTCTGTCACCATCATTTTCCTTTGCCCTTCGCCAGTGGAAGAACAAGAGCATGAGTACAGGGAGTGGAGTGTCTTAGCGTTGATGATATCACCTTTAGCTTGGCCACTGGATGAGTAATGGAAGGGCCTTTTATGTGGAAGACTGAGAGCATTTAGATGGTATCCATGTTGGCCAGGGGGATTGTTAACACACACTGTGAGGTCATTGATCACCACTGCAGGGTAAGGTGACCTGCAGCAGAGCCGCTCATAAGGAGAACCCACTGATAACAAGGAGCATCCTCATTACCACGTGCCAAGAACAGAGGCAAAGAAAGCAGACAAGTGCAAAGCATATGTATGTTTTTTGTTACTGGTGATTGTGGAGTGTTATTATGAATATATAAGTGTTGATTGACTAGATTCACCTAGCCACATAATAATACACACAGGCACAAATGACCTGAGAGCCCAACAGGAAAGGGTGGCAACAGCACAAGGGAGTGATTGAAAAAGCTTCTTCTACTTTCTCCAATGCACAAGTGTACAGGTGGTTATATCCACCCTGCTACCATACAGCGGGTAAACGCAAGTATTTCCCATGACTGTGCCTCAAAAATAAATCTTTACCCGGTCCACCACTCCACCCTGTACGTGAACAGCCTTTACGACCAGGTCCACCTATACAAGGCAGCAGTGCCCATCTTCGCCCGGACCCTAAAGGACATCGCTCTCAAACGCAGCCCCAACACACAGCAACAGATCAATAGACACCCCGCCAAGACCAGCAGCGAGACACTCTCCCAGACCTGCGGGACCCCCCGGACCTACACATAGAGGACCCACGCTGAGAGGACCTAAACTCAGTAAAAAAAGAAACGTCCCTTTTTCAGGACTCTGTCTTTCAAAGATAATTCGTAAAAATCCAAAGAACTTCATAGATCTTCATTGTGAAGGGTTTAAACATGCATCTTTCCCATGCTTGTTCAATGAACCATAAACAATTAATGGTCGTTAAGACACTAACAGCTTACAGACGGTAGGCAATTAAAACCTCTTCGGGCTAGAGGGCGGTATTTTCACGTCCGGATGAAAAGCGTGCCGAAAATAAACTGCCTGCTACTCAGGCCCAGAAGCTAGGGTATGCATATAATTGGTAGATTTAGATAGAAAACACTCTAAAGTTTCTAAAACTGTTAGAATTATGTCTATGAGTATAACAGAACGTATTTGGCAGGTGAAACCTGTTTTCTATGTGAATCTGGATTTCTGAGGCATCTGGTTGCAGTTCCTAGGGCTTCCACTAGATGTCAACAGTCTTTAGAAATTGGTTGATGTTTTTCCTTTGAGAAATGAAGAAGTAGCCCTTTCCTTTCTGGGTATATAGCAAAGTGGACTGTTTTGTTTGGGGCGCGTGACCTGGAGCTCGCTCCACTTTCATTTTATCCGCTATTGAACACAGTTTATCCCGTCTTAAATTGTATCGATTATTTACGTTTTAAAATACCTCAAGTTTAATTAGGAAAGTTGTTTGAAATGTTTGGGCAAAGTTTACAGGTAACTTATTAGATTTTTTGTAGTCATGCTGGGCGAGTTGGAACCGGTGGTTTTCTGAATCAAACGCGCCAAATAAATGGACATTTTGGAGATATAACGACAGAATTTATCGAACAAAAGGACCATTTGTGATGTTTATGGAACATTTTGGAGTGCCAACAGAAGAAGATCTTCAAAGGTAAGGCATGAATTATATCATTATTTCTGAGTTTTGTGTTGCGCCTGGCAGATTGAAATATGATTGTCATGTGTTTGAATGATGGGGTGCTGTCCTCAGATAATTGCATGGTTTGCTTTTGCTGTAAAGCCTTTTTAAAATCTGACACGGTGGCTGGATTAACAAGAAGTTACGCTTTAATGTGGTGTATTGCACTTGTGATTGTATGAAAGTTAAACATTTCTAATCATTTTTTGGGAGATTTCCCGCTCTGCAATTTCACCGGATGTTGTCGAAACGTTCCGCTAGCGGAACCCCTAGCCATAACAGGTATTAATGTCACAGTTATGAAAACTTAGGACACTAAAGAGGCCTTTCTACTGACTCTGAAAAACACCAAAAGAAAGATGCCCAGGGTCCCTGCTCATCTGCGTGAACATGCCTTAGGCATGTTGCAAGGAGGCATGAGGACTGCAGATGTGGCCAGGTCAATAAATTGCAATGTCCGTACTGTGAGACGCCTAAGACAGTGCTACAGGGAGACAGGACGGACAGCTGATCGTCCTCGCAGTAGCAGACCACGTGTAACAACACCTGCACAGGATCGGTACATCCGAACATCACACCTGTGGGACAGGATGGCAACAACAACTGCCCGAGTTACACCAGGAATGCACAATCCCTCCATCAGTGCTCAGACTGTCCACAATAGGCTGAGAGAGGCTGAACTGAGGGCTTGTAGGCCTGTTGTAAGGCAGGTCCTCACCAGACATCACCGGCAACAACGTCACCTATGGGCACAAACCCATCGTCGCTGGACCAGACAGGACTGGCAAAATGTGTTCTTCACTGACGAGTCATGGTTTTGTCTCACCAGGGGTGATGGTAGGATTCGCGTTTATCGTCAAAGGAATGAGCGTTACACCGAGGCCTGTACTCTGGAGTGGGATCGATTTGGAGGTGGAGGGTCCGTCATGGTCTGGGGCGGTGTGTCACAGCAACATCGGACTGAGCTTATTGTCATTGCAGGAAATCTCAACGCTGTGCGTTACAGGGAAGACATCCTCCTCCCTCATGTGGTATCCCTCCTGCAGGCTCATCCTGACATGACCCTCCAGCATGACAATGCCACCAGCCATACTGCTCGTTCTGTGTGTGATTTCCTGCAAGACAGGAATGTCAGTGTTCTGCCATGCCCAGTGAAGAGCCCGGATCTCAATCCCATTGAGCACATCTGGGACCTGTTGGATTGGAGGGTGAGGGCTAGGGTCATTCCTCCCAGAAATGCCCGGGAACTTGCAGGTGTCTTGGTGAAAGAGTGGGGTAACATCTCACAGCAAGAAATGGCAAATCTGGTGCAGTCCATGAGGAGGAGATGCACTGTAGTACTTAATGCAGTTGGTGGCCACACCAAATACTGACTGTTACTTTTGATTTTGATCCCCCTTTGTTCAGAGACACATTATTACATTATTCACATGTCTGTCATGAGACCCAGAAAACCTGTCTACGCCTTCACTATGGTGAATCACTAAAACAATACAGAAATACACTACGGAAAAAGAAGGAACAGCACGTCAGAAATCAGCTCAATGTAATTGAGGACTCCATAGACTCTAACCACTTCTGGGAAAATTGGAAAACACTAAACAAACAACAACACAAATAATTATCTATCCAAAATGGAGATGTATGGGTAAACCACTTCTCCAATCTTTTTGGCTCTATAACAAAGAACAAACAGCAAAACATGCACATGATCAAATACAAATCTTAGAATCAACTATTAAAAACGACCAGAACCCACTGGATTCTCCAATTACCTTGAATGAAATGCAGGGCAAATTAAAAACCCTCCAACCCAAAAAGGCCTGTGGTGTTGATGGTATCCTCAATGAAATGATAAAATATACAGACAACAAATTCCAATTGGCTATACTAAAACTCTTTAACATCATCCTTAGCTCTGGCATCTTCCCCAATATTTGGAAACAAGGACTTATCACCCCAATCCACAAAGTGGAGACAAATGTGACCCCAATAACTAACGTGGGAAATGCGAAAACAGCAACCTTGGGAAAATCCTCTGCCTTATCATTAACAGCAGACTCGTACATTTCCTCAGTGAAAACAATGTACTGAGCATATGTCAAATTGGCTTTTTACCAAATTGTCTTACAACAGACCACGTATTCACCCTGCACACTCTAATTGACAAACAAATCAAAACAAAGGCAATGTCTTCTCATGCTTTGTTGATTTCAAAAAAGCCTTCCACTCAATTTGGTATGAGGGTCTTTTTTATTTTTTATTTTATTTCACCTTTATTTAACCAGGTAGGCTAGTTGAGAACAAGTTCTCATTTACAACTGCGACATGGCCAAGATAAAGCAAAGCGACACAAACAACAGCACAGAGTTACACATGGAATAAACAAGCGTACAGTCAATAACACAATAGAAAAAAAGAAAGTCTATATACAGTGTGTGCAAATGGCGTGAGGAGGTAAGGCAATAAATAGGTAATAGTAACGAAGTAATTACAATTTAGCAGATTACCACTGGAGTGATAGATGAGCAGATGATGATGTGCAAGTCTGCTATACAAATTGATGTAAAGTGGTGTTGAGGGAAAACACACGACATTATAAAATCCATGTACACAAACAACAAGTGTGCGGTTAAAATAGGCAAAAAACACACACATTTCTTCCCACAGGGCCGTGGGGTGAGACAGGGATACAGCTTAAGCCTCTTCAACATATATATCAACGAATTGGCGAGGGCACTAGAAAGGTCTGCAGCACCCGGCCTCACCCTACTAGAATCTGAAGTCAAATGTCTACTGTTTGCTGATGATCTGGTGCTTCTGTCACCAACCAAGGAGGGCCTACATCAGCACCAAGATCTTCTGCACAGATTCTGCCAGACCTGGGCCCTGACAGTAAATCTCAGTAAGACCAAAATAATGGTGTTCCAAAAAAGGTCCAGTCGCCAGGACCACAAATACAAATTCCATCTAGACACCGTTGCCCTAGAGCACACAAAAAACGATACATACCTTGGCATAAACATCAGCGCCACAGGTAACTTTCACAAAGCTAGCAACGATCTGAGAGACAAGGCAAGAAGGGCATTCTATGCCATAAAAAGGAACATAAAATTTGACATACCAATTAGGATCTGGCTAAAAATTCTTGAATCAGTTATAGAACCCATTGCCCTTTATGGTTGTGAGGTCTGGGGTCCACTCACCAACCAAGAATTCACAAAATGAGACAAACACCAAATTGAGACTCTACATGCATAATTCTGCGAAAATATCCTCTGTGTACAACGTAAAACACCAAATAATGCATGCAGAGCAGAATTAGGTCGATACCCGCAAATTATCAAAATCCAGAAAAGAGACGTTAAATTCTACCACCACCTAAAAGGAAGCAATTCCCAAACCTTCCATAACAAAGCCATCACCTACAGAGAAATAAATCTGGAGAAGAGTCCCCTAAGCAAGCTGGTCCTGGGGCTTTGTTCACAAACACAAACAGACCCCACAGAGCCCCAGGACAGCAACACAATTAGACCCAAACAAATCATTAGAAAACAAAAAGATAATTACTTGACACGTTGGAAAGAATTAACAAAAAAAACTGAGTAAACTAGAATGCTATTTGGCCCTAAACAGAGAGTACAGAATACCTAACCACTGTGACTGACCCAAACTTAAGGAAAGCTTTGACTATGTACAGACACAGTGAGCATAGCCTTGCTATTGAGAAAGGCCGCCGTAGACAGACCTGGCTCTCAAGAGAAGACAGGCTATGTGCACACTGACCACAAAATGTGGTGGAAACTGAGCTGCACTTCCAAACCTCCTGCCAAATGTATGACCATATAAGAGACACATATTTCCCTCAGATTACACAGATGCACAAAGAATTCGAAATCAAACCCGATTTTGATAAACTTCCATATCTACTGGATGAAATACCACAGTGTGCCATCACTGCAGCAAGATTTGCGACCTGTTGGCAGAAGAAAAGGGCAACCAGTGAAGAACAAACACCATTGTAAATACAACCCATATTTATATTTATTTATTTTCCCTTTTGTACTTTAACCATTTGCACATTGTTACAACACAGTATATATACATAATATCACATTTGTAATATCATTATTATATTGGGACTTCTGTTAGTGTAATGTTTACAGTTAATTTGTATTGTTTATTTAACTTTTGTATAGTATCTACTTCACATGCTTTGGCAATGTTAACATATGATTCCCATGCCAATAAAGCCCCTTAAATGTTTACACGGTTGACACTCTAATTATCCCTATCATTGAGAGAAACAGAACTAGTATTAGTGTGCCCATCACACACACACACACACACACACACACACACACACACACACACACACACACACACACACACACACACACACACACACACACACACACACACACACAATAGATGCATCTTAAAATGTCCATCAAACAATCAGCAAAGTATCCATTTACTGGGGGGCTTAAAGGGAGAACAATTTGCTGCAAAATAGCAAGCATTAATTAATTTTCTCATATATAGGAATAATACAGAAGCTATGCCAGTATACAATCAAAATGCTGCCATCTGCTGACTATAATACAGATATACTGGGTCTCCATAACCGTAGATTAGAAAAATGGCTCCTGATAAACATTGCTGTTATATTTTCTGTCATAGAATTAATATGTGCCTGGCTGGCCTTTAAAAACCTTTTTTAAGACAACATTGCACATAAGACAGTGAAGGAGACCAACATGTGACAAGGGAATGATGCCATTGCATTTACACTATGAAGTTAGTTCAATAAGATCAGCTGCATTGTACCTCGCTGGGTTTGATGTAAAGCTGGGCCTGCCCATTCTCAGGGATGGCTAATGGCCCAGTGATGCAGACTTAACATGCCACCTCCTGGGTCTATGTGTGTGTGTCTGAAACTAAGGAAATGAGATGAACCATATACCAACAGAGCATGAGAAAGTCTTGGGATCATGCAAATGAGATGGAACACCAGGGTCCAGGGGACACCAGATCCCCTTGGGATATTCAGATACTGTAGATTGAGTGGGAAACATGTTTTCACTTTTCAGAGTGCTGCTGGGTAAACAATCTCATCTCAGATCAATAGAAACTAATTGTATAGAGCAGAGAAGGAGCTGATGCAGCGTAACATTCATTTCAGATAGGGAACAAATCCCATTGGCAAGTAATATTCTCCCTCACTGGCACTTTTATTTACTGGACAATATAAAACAAAAATTGTCACTTGAAGCAATGTTTTGAGCATGAGAACTTCAATAGAAACTGATGCTTCCCTGGATCTGCCGTTGCAACCTGGTCTCATAGACTAGACCTAACATAGTAAGTGTAAATCCAGGAGACTAAGTTAGTATGATATGCTACGTGTGGCATGGTTACAGTACATAAGACAGATGGTTACTTAAGGCAAAAACGAAAGCTGGGTGGTTGGTCAGGGGTGGATGGGTAGGCATAAAGCGTGAATGTCTATCAACCCAAAGGTTGCGAGTACAACTTTAGCATTTTAGCTAATTAGCAACTTTTCAACTACTTACTACTTTGTAGCTACTTTGCAACTACTTAGAATGTTAGCTAACCTTTCCCCTAACTCTAATCTTAACCCTTTTAGCTAACCTTTCCCCTAACTCTAATCTTAACCCTTTTAGCTAACCTTTCCCCTAACTCTAATCTTAACCCTTTTAGCTAACCCTTCCCCTACCCTTCCCCTAACCCTTCCCCTACCCTTTCTCGTAAACTTAACCTTAACCCTAACTCCACCTAGATAGAATTCATTTTATTTTTTACCCTTTCTTTGTTTACTCAATTTATCAGTCAATGTTACTTGAACAAAAAAAGTTGGCCTTTTTTATTATCTTTTTTTTAAATGTAATATTAAAACAGACAATCTAGCTGCAGTGAAGCCACTCAACATTTACATTACATTCAGTCATCTAATCGTCTCCCATCCAGAGCAACCCACAGCATCAACTAGGGTCAAACCCCTCGCCCAAGGGCACATCAACAGACCTCCCACCAAGTCAAAACGGGACCTAAACCAGCGACCTATCGGCCATCGGCCCAAGCTCCCAACCGCCAGGTCCCCAACCATCCAAGATCCTCCACGACAGGAGGTTGGTGGCACCTTAATTGGGGAGAACAGGCACGTGGTAATAGCTGGAGCGGAACAGGTGGAATGGCATCAAAAACATCAAACACATGGTTTGATGCCATTCCAATGGCTCCGTTCCAGACATTATTATGAGCCGTTCTCCCCTCAGCAGCCTCCACTGCTGCCACTGCAAATTCGTAACATATAATACGAATTGTGATTCATAACATATCATATGAAATGTGTGATGGACATCCATAAATTACCACATACTATATGAAGCGTAACATATCATACTAAATGGAATGTCTTGGATTTACATACAGAATAATATTAAATGCTTTGAGACCAGGTTGGCCATCTTAACTTTACATGTAAGATGGAAGACTTAAGGAAGTTCCCGAACCGGGCGATTCCATGCCAGTAT
The DNA here is from genome assembly GCF_901001165.1 of Salmo trutta. Taxonomy (NCBI): domain Eukaryota; kingdom Metazoa; phylum Chordata; class Actinopteri; order Salmoniformes; family Salmonidae; genus Salmo; species Salmo trutta. The sequence continues at coordinate 23,813,874 of NC_042970.1, read as the reverse complement.
GGCCTGGAAATATTTTAGGTATCTCCTATTGTTCTGGCAATTCTCACATTAAAAACTTAATTGGGAGCAATGATGTTAGGGCTAGGCCCCTTTTTTCTCCACTTCCTGTCTGAATGACGTGCCCAAAGTAAACTGCCTGTAGCTCAGGCCCTGAAGCCAGGATATGCATATAACTGGTGCCATTGGAAAGAAAACACTTTGAAGTTTGTAGAAATGTTAAAATTATGTAGGAGAATATAACACAATAGATATGGTAGGAGAAAATCCAAAGAAAAACCAACCAGTATAGGGGCATACTGAATTCTAGCTCTAAGAATGCAATTCCTATGGCTTCCACAGGGTGTCAGCATTCTATGTTCAAGGTTTCAGGCTTGTATCTTCCAGAACGAATAAGAAATTTGAGTTTTAGTACAGGGACACAGTCTTGGAAATTTGTGTATGCACGCGCAATGAAGACAGAACACACCTGCTAAAATCGGTTTCCTATTGAACATACTTCTTTCCATAAGGAATATTATAGCTTGATTACATTTTAGGGTATCTGAGGACTAAATAGAAAGGTATTTTAACTTGTTGAAACAAAGTTTAGGGGTAGATTTTCCGATTCCTTTCTCTACATGTTGAATGAGTGGATTACTCAAATCGATGGCGCCAACTAAACTGAGTTTTTGGGATATAAAGAAGGATTTTATCTAACAAAACGACACTACATGTTATAGCTGGGACCCTTTGGATGACAAATCAGAGGAAGATTTTCAAAAAGTAAGTGAATATTTAATCGTTATTTGTGAATGTATGAAACCTGTGCCGGTGGAAAAATATTTTGATGTGGGGCGCTGTCCTCAAACAATCGCATTGCATGTTTTTGCTGTAATAGCTACTGTAAATCAGACAGTGCAGTTAGATTAACAAGAATTTAAGCTTTCAGCCGATATAAGACACTTATACGTACATAAATGTTTAATATCCATATTTTTTATGATTATTTATTTGAATTGCGTGCCCTCCAGTTTCACCGGAAGTTGTCCCGCTAGCGGGACCCCTAGCCCTTAATAAATCTTCTTAGGGCTAGGCATCCCGCTAGTGGGACAATGAATCAATGTGCATCAATATTATAATGACAATTGAACAGGTAAAGAGCTTTGTTAAGATAACCTATGCAGATGTTTAGATAACCTATGTTTAGATAACCCCCCCTTAGACTGCTGCTACTCACTGTTTTTATCTATGCATAGTCACTTTACCTCTACCTACATGTACAAATCTCAAAGATGGCGCCAAAGAACATGGCTACCGTTTTATATTCTTCTAACCAATTGTGCTACTTTGTGAATTTTTCTGCGTTTTGTGTAACTTATTTTTTATCTTGTGTACATAATGTTGCTGCTACCGTCTCTTATGACCGAAAATAACTTCTGGACATCAGAACAGCGATTATTCATCACGGACTGGAAGAAACTTTTTCCTATAACGAGTCCGATGAGAAGGATATCCTGCTTCACTGGAACAGGCCCAGATCCCCGCCTTTTGTGTGAAGAAAAGAACCAGGAAAAGGGGCCGAGGATTGGGCAGCCTTCTGAGAATCCGTAGGCTAGCAAGTGAACTTCCACTTCAATTCATTCTTCTTGCTAATGTGCAATCGTTGGAAAATAAAATTGATGACCTACGATTAAGATTATCCTACCAACGGGGCATTAAAAACTGTAACATCTTATGTATCACTGAGACGTGGCTGAATAACGATACGGACAATATAGAGCCAGTGGGATTTTCCATGCTCCGGCAGAACAGAGACGCTACCTCTGGTAAGACGAGGGGTGGGGGTGTGTGTCTATTTGTCAATAACAGCTGGTGCGCGATGTCTAATATTAAAGAAGTCTCGAGGTATTGCTCGCCTGACGTAGTGTACCTTATGATAAGCTGTAGACCACACAATCTACCAAGAGAGTTCTCATCTATATTATTCGTAGCCATCTATTTACCACCACAGAACGAAGCTGGCACTAAGACCGCTCTCAACCAACTCTATAAGGCCATAAGCAAAGACAAAAATACCCACCCAGAAGCGATGCTCCTAGTGACCGGGGACTTTAATGCAGGCAAACTTATCACAGTTTTACCAAATTTTTACCAGCATGTCACATGTGCAACTTGAGTAAAAAAAATCATAGACCACCTTTACTCCACACACAGAGGTGCATACAAAGCTCTCCCCCGCCCTCCATTTTTGGGGGTTGACTTTTGGGATTGTACGCTCCCCTAGCATTGTACGCTCCCCTTCTCTTTTTCCATTAAATTTCAAAGATGAGCACTAACCACACTGCGCCTTGGTCTACTTCTTCAGACAGCCGTTACAGAACCACCCACCACAAGTGGACCAAGCAGCGTGGAGTGGACATGGGAGGACATCCTGGATGGCAAGGGATCCTACACTTGGGAAGAGATCCTGGTCGGAAGGGATCGCCTCCCATGGGAACAGGTAGAGGCACTCAGAAGAGTGGAGGCAGCAGGAGAAAAGGACCAACGGCAATGGTATGAGGAACACGGCTGGCAAGGAAGCCAGAGAGGCACACGGGGCACACGGGGAGTGTGGCAGAGTCATACCATTGTTATGCTGTGAAGCGCACTGTGTCTCCAGGGCGCGCTCATAGCCCGGTGCGCTATAGGCCAGCCCCCCGCAAGTGCCATGCTAGAGTGGGCATCGAGCCAGGACATGTTATGCAGGCCGTGCGTTCCAGACCTCCAGTGCGTCTCCAAGACCCGGTCTATCCTGTGCCTGCTCCCAGAGCCAGGCCTCCTGCAAGTCTCCCCAGCCTGGTGCGTCCTGTGACTGCTCCCAGAGCCAGGCCTCCTGCAAGTCTCCCCAGCCTGGTGAGTCCTGCGCCTGCGCCCAGAGCCAGGCCTCCTGCAAGTCTCCCCTGCCTGGTGCGTCCTGTGCCTGCTCCCAGAGCCAGGCCTCCTGCATGTCTCCCCAGCCTGGTGAGTCCTGTGCCTGCGCCCAGAGCCAGGCCTCCTGCAAGTCTCCCTAGCCTGGTGAGTCCTTTGCCTGCTCCCAGAGCCAGGCCTCCTGCATGTCTTCCCAGCCTGGTGAGTCATGTGCCTGCGCCCAGAGCCAGGCCTACGGAAAGTCCCCTTCCAGAGCTTCCGGCGACAGTTCCCCATCCAGAGCCTCCGGCGACAGTGCCCCGTCCAGAGCTTCCGGCGACAGTGCCCCGTCCAGAGTTTCCGGCGACAGTGCCCCTCGGAGCCTGCAGAGACGGCCCACAGTCCGGTGCCTGCCGAGACGGCCCACAGTCCGGAGCCTGCAAAGACGGCCCAGAGTCCGAAGCCTGCCGAGACGGCCCGCAGTCCGGAGCCTCCTGAGACGGCCTGCAGCCCAGAGTCTTCAGCGACAGTCTGCAGCCCAGAGTCTTCAGCGGCAGTCCAGATATAACGGACTGACCCTAGCCCCCCGACACATAAACTACTGCATAAATACTGGAGGCTAAGACAGGAGGGGTCGGGAGACACTGTGGCCCCATCCGACGATAGCCCCGGACAGAGCCAAACAGGCAGGATATAACCCCACCCACTTTGCCAAAGCACAGCCCCCACACCACTAGAGGGATATCTTTAACCACCAACTTACCATCCTGAGACAAGGTCGAGTATAGCCCACAAAGATCTCCACCACGGCACCCTGATTTTTCCTAGCCATGGTTCTACACCTGCATTGCTTGCTGTTTGGGGTTTTAGGCTGGGTTTCTGTACAGCACTTTGATATATCAGCTGATGTAAGAAGGGCTTTATAAATTCATTTAATTTGATTTGAGTTAGGAAAGCTAATGTTAGCTTTTTCAAACAGAAATTTGCATCCTGTAGCACAATCTCAAAAAAGTTCTGGGACACTGTAAAGTACATGGGGAATAAGAGCACCTCCTCTCAGCTGCCCACTGCACTGAGGCTAGGAAACACTGTCACCACCAATAAATTCACTATAATTGAGAATTTCAATAAGCATTTTTCTACGGCTGGCCATGCTTTCCACCTGGCTATCCCTACCCCGGTCAACTGCCCGGCACCCCCCACAGCAACTCGCCCAAGCCTCCCTCATTTCTCCTTCACCCAAATCCAGATTGATGATGTTCTGAAAGAGCTGCAAAATCTGGACCCCTACAAATCAGCCGGGCTAGACAATCTGGACCCTCTTTCTAAAAGTATCTGCCGAAAATGTTGCAACCCCTATTACTAGCCTGTTCAACCTCTCTTTCGTGTCGTCTGAGGTTCCCAAAGATTGGAAAGCAGCTGCGGTCATCCCCCTCTTTAAAGAGAGGGACACTCTTGATCCAAACTGCTACAGACCTATATCTATCCTACCCTGCCTTTCTAAGGTCTTCGAAAGCCAAGTTAACAAACAGATTACTCACCATTTCGAATTCCACCGTACCTTCTCCGCTATGCAGTCTGGTTTCAAAGCTGGTCATGGGTGCACCTCAGCCACGCTCAAGGTCCTAAACGATATCTTAACCGCCATCGGTGCAAGCTCCTCACCGTTGCCGTGCTAGAGTTGGCCGTCAGCCAGGAAGAAGTGTGCCGGCTCAGCGTTCCTGGTCTCCAGTGCGTCTCTTCTGCCAGCCCTGTGCCGTATTCATCGACCTGGCCAAGGCTTTCGACTCTGTCAATCACCACATTCTTATCGGCAGACTAAACAGCCTTGTTTTCTCAAATGACTACCTCGCCTGGTTCACCAACTACTTCTCTGATAGAGTTCAGTGTGTCAAATCGGAGGGCCTGTTGTCTGGACCTCTGGCATTCTCTATGGGGGTGCCACAGGGTTCAATTCTCGGGCCGACTCTCTTCTCTGAATACATCAATGATGTCGCTCTTGCTGCTGGTGATTCTCTGATCCACCTCTAAGCAGATGACACCATTCTGTATACATCTGGCCCTTCTTTGGACACTGTGTTAACTAACCTCCAGACGAGCTTCAATGCCATACAACTCTCCTTCCGTTGCCTCCAACTGCTCTTAAATGGAAATAAAACTAAATGCATGCTCTTCAACCGATCGCTGCCCGCACCTGCCCGCCCGTCCAGCACCACTACTCTGGACGGTTCTGACTTGGAATATGTGGACAACTACAAATACCTAGGTGTCTAGTGTAAACTCTCCTTCCAGACTCACATTAAGCATCTCCAATCCAAAATTCAATCTAGAATTGACCTCCTATTTTGCAACAAAGCATCCTTCACTCATGCTGCCAAACATACCCTCATAAAACTGACCATCCTACCGATCCTCGACTTCGGCGATGTCATTTACAAAATAGCCTCCAACATTCTACTCAACAAATTGGATGCAGTCTATCACAGTGCCATCCGTTTTGTCACCAAAGCCCCATATACTACCCACCACTGCGACCTGTATGCTCTTGTTGGCTGGCACTCGCTTCATACTCGTCGCCAAACCCACTGGCTCCAGGTCATCTACAAGTCTCTGCTAGGTAAAGCCCTGCCTTATCTCAGCTCATTGGTTACCATAGCAGCACCCACCCGTAGCACGCGCTCCAGCAGGTATATCTCACTAGTCACCCGAAAAGCCAATTCCTACTTTGGCCACCTTTCCTTCCAGTTCTCTGCTGCCAATGACTCGAACGAACTGCAAAAATCACTGAAGCTGGAGACTCATATGTCCCTCACTAGCTTTAAGCACCAGCTGTCAGAGCAGCTCACATATCACTGCACCTGTACATAGCCCATCTGTCATGCCCTGACCTGAGAGAGACGGTTTATTTCTCTATTTTGTTAGGTCAGGGTGTGGGGTGGGCATTCTATATTTTGTATTTCTTTGTGTTGGGCCGAGTATAGTTCCTAATCAGAGGCAGCTGTCTATCGTTCGGTTTGTTTTCTTTGTTCTAGTGTTTTCATTGTTAAATAAAGATAATGAACACTTACCACGCTGCACTTTGGTCCCCTCTCTACGACGGCCGTAACAAAACTACCCACCACCAAAGAACGTGGGCAGGATGTGGGCAGGATGACTGGACCTGGGAGGAAATCCTGGATGGGGCAGGACCCTGGACAAGGCCTGGGGAGTATCGCCGTCTGCAAGAGGAGATAGAGACAGCGAAAGCGGAACGGCAATACTGGGAGGAACAAGCACGGCAACAACAGAAGCCCGAGATGCAGCGCACCAAACATTCTTTGGGGGGCACACGGGAGATTGGCGAAGTCGGGGTTGAGACCTGAGCCAACTCCCCGTGCTTACCGTGGGGAGCGAGTGACCGAGCAAGGACTGTGTTATGCGGTGATGCGCACTGTGTCGACGGTGCGCACTCACAGCCCGGTGCGCTCGGTGCAAGCTCCTCACCGTTGCCGTGCTAGAGTTGGCCGTCAGCCAGGAAGAAGTGTGCCGGCTCAGCGTTCCTGGTCTCCAGTGCGTCTCTTCGGCCCAGGTTATCCTTCGCCAGCTCTACGCACGGTACCCCCCGTTCACCAGCACAAACCAGTTCGTCCTGTGCCAGCACTCCGCCCTTGTCGGGTTAAATTAAACATCCAGCCAGGACGGGTTGTGCCAGCCTTAAGCTCCAGACCTCCAGTGCGCCTCCACGGCCCAGTATACCCTGTGCCTCCTCTGCACATCCAGTCTCCTGTGCGTCTCCCCAGACCGGTGAGACAGGTGCCAGCTCCACATAGGAAGCCTCCAGTGATGATCCATGGCACGAAGCCTCCAGTGATAATCCATGGTCCGGAGCCTCCAGTGATAATCCATGGCACGAAGCCTCCAGTGATGATCCATGGCCCGAAGCATGTAGGGATGATCCATGGCACGAAGCCTGAAGGGATAATCCATGGCAAGAAGCCTGTAGGGATGATCCATGGGCCGGAGCCTGTAGAGATGATCCATAGCATGAAGCCTCCAGTGATAATCCATGGCCCGGAGCCTCCAGTGATGATCCATGGCACAAAGCCTCCAGTGATGATCCATGGCGCAGAACCTGTAGTGATGATCCATGGCACGGAGCCTGCAGCGACGCTCCCCAGTCCGGAGCCTCCAGTGACGCTCCCCAGTCCGGAGCCTCCAGCGACGCTCCCCAGTCCGGAGCCTCCAGCGACGCTCCCCAGTCCGGAGCCTCCAGCGACGCTCCCCAGTACGGAGCCTCCTGAGATGACCTGCAGCCCAGAGTCTTCAGCGACAGTCTGCAGCCCAGAGTCTTCAGCGGCAGTCTGCAGCCCAGAGTCTTCAGCGGTGGTCTGCAGCCCAGAGTCTTCAGCGGCGGTCTGCAGCCCAGAGTTTTCAGCGGCGGCCTGCAGCCCAGAGTCTTCAGCGGCGGTCGGCAGTTCAGAGCCTCCGGCGATGATCCACGGTCTGGTTCCTCTGGCGACACAGAAGCGGGGGGATCTGCGGGGGGTGTGGGGTCTATGCCCCGATCCAGAGCCGCCGCCAAGTATAGATGCCCACCCGGACCCTCCCCTATAAGTTCAGGTTTGCGGCCGGGAGTCCGCACCTTTGGGGGGGGGGGTACTGTCACGCCCTGACCTGAGAGAGACGGTTTATTTCTCTATTTTGTTAGGTCAGGGTGTGGGGTGGGCATTCTATGTTTTGTATTTCTTTGTGTTGGGCCGAGTATGGTTCCTAATCAGAGGCAGCTGTCTATCGTTGTCTCTGATTAGGAATCATACTTAGGCAGCCTTTTCCCACCTGTGTTTTGTGGGTAGTTATTTTCTGTTTTGTCTTTCGTTACCTGACGGAACTGTTTGGCTATTCGGTTTGTTTTCTTTGTTCTAGTGTTTTCATTGTTAAATAAAGATAATGAACACTTACCACGCTGCGCTTTGGTCCCCTCTCTACGACGGCCGTAACACCATCTGTAAAAAGCCCATCCAACTACCTCATCCCCATACTGTATTTATTTATTTATCTTGCTCCTTTGCACCCCAGTATCTCTACTTGCACATTCATCTTTTGCACATCTATCACTCCAGTGTTTAATTGCTATATTGTAATTACTTCGCCACCATGGCCTATTTATTGCCTTACCTCACTTATCTTACCTCATTTGCACACACTGTATATTGACTTCTTCTACTGTATTATTGACTGTATGTTTGTTTATTCCATGTGTAACTCTGTGTTGTTGTATGTGTCAAACTGCTTTGCTTTATTCTTGGCCAGGACGCAGTTGTAACTGGAAACTTGTTCTCAACTAGCCTGCCTGGTTAAATATAGGTGAAATAAAAAAATAAAATAATAATTTGATTACCTCGACGAACCTGTACCTCTGCACATTGACTTGGTACCGGTATCCCCTGTATATAGCCTCGTTATCGTTATTTTATTGTGTTACCTTTTTAACCCTTGTGTTGTCTAAAGGGTCAAAAATTACCCGCCACTATGTTTAACAGCAGAGAAAACCCCCTAAATGATATTTTTTCAACTTGAAATTTGACTTGTCCTGAAGTGACCCCAACATTACAAAAAGTGAAACATCGCCTTTGTTCATATTTCCATGAAAACTGTACACCACCAGGGTACAAAGATTGTCTTAGGGTAATTTTTTACCTGACAGTTATAAAATAATTTACACACCACAAAAACCACAAAGACACACACACACAAGGATAAATTGAGATTATGTTTGCTACTGATTGAACTCAGACAAAACTAAAACTTTCTTGTGCATGTGCAGCATCTCTCCTCCACGACCCCACACATGACTCAATTTCACAGACAAAATAAAAACAATTTCAGACAGAATAAACACATTTTCAGACAAAATAAACATTTCTTGAAAGCATTGTTTACTAATGGGGAATGCAGTCAGAGGCTATAAAGGTGCTGCAGATGACACTCCCCCCAGTTCTCTCTTTGCTGAAGCCATGAGTGCATGTTTCAGTGCCCAACAGGTCGTAGATCAGATTTTTTCAGATCTCCAGGAGGAAAGAGATAACAATGATTTAGAAGAGGAGGAGGTATCTGAAGAAGAAGATGGGGAAGAATACAACCCAGAGCACGATGCATCATCTTCAGATGAAGAACAAATCCCCCAAACTGAAAGAAAGACATTTTTGTCAAAGAACAGCAAAATAACATGATCCTTGTCACCATATGACCACCAGGGCAGGATGGAAGCACAAGATGACATAAGGATGACCCCAGGGCCCACAAGACATGCAGTTGCCCAGGACATCGCTTCAACAATCTACATGTTCATCACACCAGCCATCGAAAAAATCATCTTGGAGATGACAAATTTGTAGGGTTTCCCCCCAAAATATGGAGACAACTGGAAAAGGATGGACGAGATTGACCTGTGTGCCTACATACAGTAGGGCTGCCAATCTTAGAGGGTGTGTATAGGTCCTGAGGTGAGGCTACATGTAGTCTCTGGAATGTAGAGAGTGGAAGAGCGATTTTCCGTGCAACGATGCCACTGAAAGTCTTTCACACTTTCTCAAACTGGCGACCAGAAGAGAGGTCTGGGAGAAGTGGGTGGAACGTCTGCCATACCTCTACAACCCTGGGAATGATGTAACAGCGGATGAGAAACTGGTTCCATTCAGAGGTACATTTTTATTTTCACATCTGCAATGTAAGGGATTTTCACTGTTAATTGTATTATGTATTGCTGTAATATCATTGACTTATGTGATTGTTTTCTGTGACACTGATACTAACTACTGAAAGTAATTGTTTTTGTCAAAAGGTCACTGTCCTTTCTGGCAATACATGCCCAGCAAGCCAGCAAAGTATGGCATCAAGATATGGGTGGCCTGTGACGCACAATCCAGCTACGCTTGGAAGATGCAAGTCTACATAGGGAAGCCGACCAGTGGAGAAGAAGCAGGGGATGCGGGTTGTGCTTGATGTGACAGATGGACTGAGGGGGCGCAATGTCACGTGTGACAATTTATTCACCTCTTATGAACTCAGCCAGCAGCTCCTTAAGAGGGAGGTCACCATGGCTGGCACAGTTGGAAAGAACAAGCCTGAGCTCCCCCCTGCACTCCTCGCAACAAGGGGGAGAGAGGCCTTCTCATCAAAGTTTGCCTTCACCACCACCACTCTAGTTTCTTACCTCCCAAAGAGGAACAAGAATGTGGTCCTCCTGAGCACAGTGCACAAAATGGCTGAGATCAGTGATCGTGAGGACAGGAAACCAGCCATCATCCTGGACTACAACAACAAAGGAGGTGTGGACAACTTGGACAAGATGATTGGAACTTACAGCTGCAGGAAGATGACTGCCCACTGGCTCCTGGTCATCTTCCATAACATCATTGAGGTGTCCTCTTACAATGCCTTCGTGATAAGGAACAAGATCAACCCTACCTGGATGCCTGATAAGCGGAACAAGAGGAGGGTGTTCCTGGAGCAGCCGGGAAAGGCACTTGTAATCCCACACATTCAAAGAAGGGAGCGCCTCCCACACACAGCAGCCTCTGCAGGGCTTGTGTTCAGGGGGCTGAATCTTGCCCTGATCCACCTGAGGCTGCAGCCGGGGCAGGCAAGAGGAGGAGATGCCAATTCTGCCCCCCAAAGAAGGACTATAAAACAAATACTATGTGCTGCACATGTGAGAAATACATCTGCAAAGTCCATGCACACACACTTGTATACTGTCCTACATGTGCTAATTAGAGTTGATTGATTTATGTTCTTCATGTTTTTGTTTTGTATCTATTATCTTATTTTATTCTTATTTATTGTTGTTGTTTATACACTTTGTGGTTGGGGACAATGGTAAAAAAATGGGAGAAGACTAGTATTTTGTAGTTGAATTCCTCATTGTACAGTATATAGGAATATATCACTATGTTGCCAAAAAGGTTCAAGACTTATGCATTCAAAACTAATTTCTGCACATTTCTGCTACTTTTTTGCTAATAGAATGTATGTTTACACCTATGCAGTACCTTTAGCAATAATAATACAATAATAAACCTCTGGTTGGTTTAGTAAAGAAAACAATTATGACAGGTGTGTTGTAATAAAACGGTGGTGTCCACTGATTAAATGCAGTCTTTCTGTGTTGTGAAGAGGGAAAACCCAGATATTCACCAAGTTTGAGATGAATGACAGGTTGTTTCTTCATGCAAATTAGATTTGGGGTTTAAAATTAAATTAAGCTGCTTTATTTTAGGGGTTTAGTGAAGGCAGGTCATTTTTTACCCTTTGGACAAGGGGAGTATACAGAATGTTAAGACTACTCAAGTGTTCAATATTTTTTAATTTTTACTTTAGTTTATTTAGTAAATATTTTCTTAACTCTATTTTCTTAAAACTGCATTGTTGGTTAAGGGCTTGTAAATAACTTGCTGACCACACCACTCGCGTTATGTGCGCGAGTGTTGCAAAATAAATGTACACATACATGTTATTCAATCATTGCATCCAAACTGCACGCGCACGTCAACGAGCATCTGCGTAGCCAGGCGCTAAAATAGAACTTGGTTCTATTTGTGACGCTTGTTGTGCTACATGTCCCGCCTCTCGCATCTCCTCATTGGTTTTAGGAGCATATACCCATGCGGTGATTGAAAGATGAACTGACCTCCACACTCCAGTCCAGTTGATGGTGATAATGCACCTTAAAGTTGGTTGCAACCGTCATATAAAGTCCAAAGAAGAAGCAGACTGAAGGCGGAGATATTACTAGAAACTAACTCGGTTTACCCTTTTGTCTGTGGATTCATTGTCGGAGTAGAGGACCTTGTGCATTGCAGGTAAAAAAACAATCCAATGTTTATATCCCAGGACAAATTAGCTAGCAACAGCAAGCTAGCTATCTAAATTGCCATGAAAGTTTAATGCTTTCAACCTGTCCTCAAATTAATATAGTTGGTTCAGGGTTTGTTTTCATATTTCAACCTGTGTGGTGTGGATGGACAAAATCAATATGCGCGCGATGGTGCACGTGGACGCTAGTCAGCATGTAAGCGTTTCACGGTAAGGTCTACACCTGTTGTGCGTGTGACAAATAACATTTGATTAGATTTTTTCTCTCCATAGAATTATGGCTCTAGATTGCAGGGAAAAGTTAACACAGTGCAAAATGGTTAACACTTCGTGCCCCTTCTAAAATAACGGGTTCATGACACCAGTGGAAACCACTGCTGTTAGACTGAGACTTTAAAGCCCACGCTGACTTTGGAAACCAAGCAATGCTCATGAGGACTGAGGAGACAGAATAGAGATCATCAGCAGAAGCTCATTTCAAAGTAAAGAGTCATTTATCAGCCGTTAATCTAATTAAACAACCACTGATGAAACCAGAGACGCGACAACCCATTATCTGCCTCCATTATCCCCACTGTCTCAGGATGAGAAATCACTCCTCCGGATCAGCCAGCCCCATCTCTTTCTCTCTCTCTCTCTCTCTCTCTCTCTCTCCTCTCTCTCGCTCTTCTCCCACTCTCTTCTCTCTCTCTCTCTCTCTCTCTCCTTCTCTCTCTCTCTCACCCTCTCAAACAGTATACTTTTAGATGGAAAGATGGTGGGAGAAAACCGCTTTCCTCTTTTTGTTTTAGTTTAACCTTTCATTTCATACTTGTTGCTTCCCTGACGCTCCATGGCTGTGACATTCCCTCTCTTCTCCCTCTCAGGGCTAAACTTTGATTCTGACAGGAGGCTGAATTTTCTCCTACTCTCCTCTCACTATAGAACATCCCTGCCAACTGTAATGGTAAAAAGCTGAGGGAGGAGGCTGGAGAAATGTAATCACTCTCAAATTTATAGACAGAGCTATGGATGCAAGGACTGACCACCCATGATATTAACACTTAGGTCGTCCCCAGTTCTCCTGGTCGTGCTGATGCTCCAGTTTCAAATGTTCTGCCTGCGGCTATGAAACCCTGACCTGTTAACGCGACGTGCTACCTCGTCCCATACCTGCTGTTTCAAACTCTCTAGACACAGCAAGAGCGGTAGAGATACTCTGAATGATCAGCTATGAAAAGCCAACTGACATTTACTCTTGAGGTGCTGACCTGTTGCACCCTTTACAACCACTGTGATTATTATTATTTGACCCTGCTGGTCATCTATGAACATTTGAACATCTTGGCCATGTTCTGTTATAATCTCCACCCGGCACAGCCAGAAGAGGACTGGCCACCCCTCATAGCCTGGTTCCTCTCTAGGTTTCTTCCTAGGTTCTGGCCTTTCTAGGGAGTTTTTCCTAGCCACCGTGCTTCTACACCTGCATTGTTTTCTGTTTGGGGTTTTAGGCTGGGTTTCTGTACAGCACTTTGTGACATCAGCTGATGTAAGAAGGGCTTTATAAATACATTTGATTGATGATATCACAATTATAGTTTTAACTGGGTTTTTAGGCTATATAGAGTTTATTTACATTTACATTGTTTACAAACATTATAGTAAAACAAGCTTATATTTTGGGTTCTGATGGGATATGACAGGTAAACTAAGCTCATGAGGCAATTATAAGTTATATTCTTCAAAAATATGAATTCATAAGTCCAAACATTGATGTAGCAATGGCTGATTGCCCCTTTAAGCTTTGGTGGCCATGTCTAATTGTTTGCTTTTGTGAGGTTTAGCAGTACTAACAGATGACATGCACTATCTCTGCTGATAGGGAGAGGTACTGCAATCTGGTTAAGAAAACTGAGAGGGCTTACTTTTTTAATCGCTTTGGTGCAATTTTCACAAGTATGTGGTCACTTTTCACAACTGTTAGCACAAAACTCAAACCAGATCATTAACATGGCAGTTGTTTCAAAACTCTAAGCACATTTTCACTCAACTAAGTACAACACACAAATCATACGATCACTTTTTCACCAAACTTAATCAGGTTTTCACCTAGAAATACATTCACATTGCAATATATGTTCATATAATGTTTAAGTTACATTGTGAAAGCTGTCTTCAATGAGCGCACCTTTAATCACACATGGGATAGAAATGATGGAAATGTGATGTTCAGTCCATTTTAATGGATAGTGCAAGTGTATTGCCTAATGAGAAAACAATGTAATGTACTGTAATTTACAGTACCGTAGCATACTGCATTCAAAGGGCTATTTTGAAATGTGTATCTTAAATGTTTTGCTAATGGATTAACTGGTTGTTTAAATAACTCAATTGAGAGGATATCATTATGTTGTGTTTTGGTGATTAGACCAATGTACTCATATTTCACAGTAAACACATTTTGGATCAATGGTTGTGTGGTGAAAGATGTCTACAAACAAAATGCACAATGAAAGGTTTTGAATGTAAGACTGGCTGTTACCAGTTTGGAGTTTTATACTAAGAGTTTTAAAAATGTTCCACATACTTGTGAAAATAATAATACCTTTATAAAAAGGATAATTGGTTTGAATTCTTAAAGTTTGATAAAATACTGCCTCTTGAATAAGATGGCTGTGATATTCACTGCTTGGAAGTGTATTATCTGGATACCATCCCACTTTAAACACTACTAATATCAGCATGCAGTTGGCACCACAAATGTTTGGGAAACTTGAGATCTTACTCAAATCCCTTGTCAGCAGAATTACCATATTACAGAAGGGAGTAATCTTCCAATATACACTCCTTTATAACGAAAGGACGGAAGGCTTGGATCAATGGGCTGTATATCCAATCCCTTAGATATACAGAATCACTGACTGAAGTACAAAGCTAACCATAGAGCTTTTGAAGCTTCTATGTCATCATAGAACATCCCCCCCTATAATGACTGTAACATTGGATAGATGTCCCCTACTGTTGCATGCCTGTGTCTAAATTTCAATTGAGATACTGCTCACTGTCAGGTAATGAAAGATTTCTGCAAAAGTTCAGGTTACGGTCCTTTCACATGAGGAATGTGAGGAATATTGTCAACAACGTCATAAGATACAGACAAAATGTCATAAGAATTAGTATTACATTTTTGTCATTTAGTAGATGTTCTTATCCGGAATGACTCCATGAGCAATTAGGGTTAAATGCCTTGCTCAAGGGCACATCGAGAGCAACATTTTGGTTACTGGCCCAACACTCTTAACCACTAGGCTACCTGAAGCCCAGGAGTATCTCTGGCTGACATGCATGACAGTGATACATCACTCATTAGTAAGCCATAAGGAGCTGGAAGAGCTGTACTATTGTGTTTTGGAAATGAGAGCTGTGATGTTGGCATTTATATTGATGGAGGCAATTATCGGAAAAAGTGAACTTGTACAATTAGCACACAAATGGGATATTATTGCAAAGAACGAACATGAGTCTCCTCGGGTTTCAAAGACACATTATCACCAAAGCAGTTTTATCTGTCTCTTTTGTTGAAGGTCAACAGGCAATTTGTTAATTTGTGACAGTTGATATATGGGATGCTAGATGTTTTATTATGTTATAAACACACATATATACACGCACACACACACACGCACGCACACACACACACACACACACACACACACACACACACACACACACACACACACACACACACACACACACACACACACACACACACACACACACACGCACACTTATTTTCATTGTATCCGATGATGACTTGCACTCCTTGAATTACACTGTTTATTGAAGACCACTTCATCTGTTCTCGCTCTCTCTCTGTGGGGAAATGCAATGTTATTAGTAATAGTTTAAAATAACATAGTTTCCATATATATAACAATGTCTGATTGAGATCACCTGTAAGTTGATTGGGGTTCCTAACGTCATGATGGGAAATGCTTTATTACTGTACTATTTCCCTGCGTGTTTCATGCCACTAGATGGCAATATAAGATCATGAATGGTTCAAATATGTTCTCAGCTTTTTTAAATCTGAAAGTTGATTTCTCCCTTAGCTCTGCTCTGAGTCTTTGCTATCTGCAAGGTCGTTATTTCCACATAAGCCAAGCAAATTAAGATACTAAGCTTAGCATGATGTCACTCAAAGGTTTTAATCAAAGTCACTTAAATCTCCAACATTAAGGCTTAGATAACGAATTCTCCTGTCCAGAAATTGAAACATTAAACCCTTTTAGTTGTAAAATATTGACAATAATGCATGCTGAGATTTGGTAACTGTATAAATCTGACGATCAAATCCTTGTAGCTCTGCATCCACATGGTGGCAGTGTTATGGTATCTTGAGTTTATCATGTACAGTAACACTGTCTCACCAAAGACTGTACTCTAATATCATATCTGCATAATCCATCTTGGAAAAAGGGCAGATTTATGCAGTACTGAATAGTATGTTTTGACAGGTTAAATCAACATCTAATCAAATAGAAAGAATTGGCTACTATGTTATTGTTATACCTGTACTATAGACAGACCTCTCTTGACTAATTTGTGATTTCTTGTGTTGTAGCTGAGACGCGTGTTATAGAGGGCTATGTCACATGACACTGTGAAAGGATTCCTCCCATAGATAATCCATGTTCCCATTACGGCTGACACATACAGTACCACAAATAGGATTGTATTGCAAGGCATGTTTGTGCATATTTCACAGAAATACCTGGTTTTCCTTTATTGACCCATACAGTCGATGACAATCAGTGATGTTCCCCCGGGCAAGCAGCAGGGACTCTCCTCTCTTTCCCCCTGCCTGAGGAGTGTCTGTAGCAGAGACACATCAATCTGTATAGCATTGCCATGAGAACCACTCAAAGACATTTCATTCCCACCAAGACAGGCACTCCTGCTATTGATCTATGTGCAGGGACTGACTGGGGGGGATTGACAGGAGGGTAGATGCAATCTCCTTTTACACATGTGATCCCTTGCTGCAGGCTGTGGCCATTGTCAGGATAGACCATTGACTTGCCATTATGCTGCATCCAGGTCCGTGTATGAATGCCGTAAGCTGTAAGCCTGGCGAGCAAGGCTAGTTATTGATTGACTCCTGTCCCGTGATATAGAAGATAATGTCTGTGGATAGTAGCCAGGCTGTAGCTCGATGTGGTCCATTGATAAACCACACCAGGCTGCAGTGCTGAGGATAGGTCAGTCACCTTAGCCCTGCACAGTGCTAACTGTGAGAACATTTGAGATATCTATTGAGGTATTGCTATTGAGTCATAGAACACCTATCCTTCCATCCACATCTCTGCTTGACTGACTGACAGCTGGGGGGAGATTCTGAGAGATGATGTGGCACAACAGGAACTGTGTCTGGTGCCGTGAGGTTTTACACAGCATACACAGAGGTTTTTACATGTGGAGGAGGGAAGTACCTGATATCAGGCCTGAGGTATGCAAGAGCAGGAAAATCTTCCCTGACACATTAAAGAGATTCTCCAGTACCTTTGTCCCCAAAAATGTTGTACTACAGTTCGTAGTACGTCACATCATTGCTCTCTCGCTCTGCTGTGTGTGCGTCTTGGCTGTCACTCAAATGGCGAGGGGCTGAAGCTCATTGAGTAGAACTGGATTTGCTAGGGGGCTGGCCCACGTAGCGGAAAATCTAGGGAAAATGGCGTAACACAGATTCCAGAAAAACTGTCGCTTTCAAACTAGGGATTTCATGTTATTACAGTTAAGACAGCAATTCTGCTCATAGACGATGCATGTATGAACTACACATTGACACATGAAGCCCAAAGCGGGAGGTTTAAAAAAATACTAGTCGCCAACATTCCCGAGCATGTGTTTTAAATATAGAACTTGTCTTTTCAGTTGTGTTGTAAAAACTAAAAGCATTTTTCATACAAACCATACATGGTAATATGGTGGGATTTCCCCCAAAGTTCCCAATGGCTTATTTGGGTATAAACAGGAGTCCGTGAGGTGATTTGATTGGCTGAGTGCAGTTCTGTACTTGCCCAACACTTACTATTGGGTGGAAATCTATCTTCATCACTAGCAATTATGCCTAATTAAGTAATTTACATGTTTACATGTTGTATACACACGGCCAATTCATTACTGAAGCGCTGTAACGAACCAGAGCCAAGCATGATATTACATTCAACATACGGCTACTGGAGTGGACTTAGAACTGAGGTCTTCACAAGCCCAAACAGTAAAATGGTTGAATGTTGTAGGCTATATCAAGGATATGCTCTGTTGTCCTTTGTTTAGAATGATACATAGAGCAACAGAATGTTGCCTATTTGTGTGAGAGCCTTGGTGGAATGATTTATCAGTATGTACGGAATGTAGCAGCAGTGTTTTTATGATTTATTCACAGGAATTTTGTGAGGAGGCATTGTATTCAGGGCTCTCACCCCCTCTTCTTGAGGAGTTAGGGCATGACAAATGCAACTGTCATCTCCCAATGTTAGGCAATGAAAGAAAAAAGTGACTAAGTTAAATACTGCAGGAGAGGGAAGTCACACAGGCTAGTTGTGATGAATAGATACTGCGTCTCCTTTGTGATAAACAATTTGTGTAAGTCACTCCCACTCAGGAGACGGTGACTGTGTATTTGTGCTCCTATTACACCGGTCATCCTCTCTCCTCTGGCCAGTCGTAATCTGTTGGGTTTATTCCTGGTTTGGATCACTGTTATTCATACTCACACTGTTATTCATACTCACACTGTTATTCATACTCACACTGTTATTCATACTCACACTGTTATTCATACTCACACTGTTATTCATACTCACACTGTTATTCATACTCACACTGTTATTCATACTCACACCGTTATTCATACTCACATGGACACTTGTTCATTTCTTCTAAATACTCACGTATCAAAGATTAATACATAAACACCATGCAATGTCTATGAAATGCATGTAATTTACAATTTTTCCTCTGTATGCACCAAGCAAGCCAAAATAAAGGATCATACTACTTTCATGGTAGTGACTTCCATTATTAACATAATGTGCATATTCAATGAAGTCTACAGTACACTACACTGTCATCTCGTTCTATGAGGTCATGTTGGAGGCTGATGTGAGTGTGGAGTGGGTGCTTCAGACCAGGCACTCTGGCCTCGACAGCTACAAGACTTTAATGATTACAAACCTCTCAACCAATCGATGGCTATCAGAACCTGGCCAGTGACAACTTTTTCCTCAGCCGCCCCGATCGCACAAAGACAACAACAATAAAAATAATGGGGGTAGGGAATTAATCAGCAACTGTAGAAGTTAAATTCATCATGACAATCGATAGCAGCCATTATCCCATTGGCACGGATGCGGAGGAGCTATTGGGAGAGCTTTGGTTTGCCTGTGATATATCTATATTTAGGCAGGAGAGAGGCATGGGATCAATATGCTACAGGCAGCTCATATTTCAGCCAGGCAGCAACCAGGGACCAGGAACAAGGGAAGGGGAATGACATGGACTGGGGCAAAATACTGACAAGCAGGTACAGAGGCCATGATGGAAAGGAAAGGTAAGAGGAGGACAGGAGGAGAGGATGGTCCATGTGTGACAGCCTACTACTCCTATAGTATCAGAGAAACTGGTTTTCCAGTCCCGCAACTTGTCCACTGACTGTATTTTAATGTTGGGGTCAAGTGGTGCTAAATGATAATACTGCAGCGTTTGATCTCCTTACCTGTCTCTCACTTTTTCTCTCCCAAACTCTGCCCCCCCCAAACACACACATGCAGTTGTATTGTCCAACAGTATGTAAACAACCAAAAAGCTACTGTATGAGAAAGGTCTTTAGTCACATCACCCCTCTGTTCCTCTGTCCTGATGATGCAATTGTTAGCAAAGTTAATGAACAGGAAGGATGTTTTAGCTGAAGTTAGGGCACAACTCGACCCCCTGTCTCATGAATAATCTGAGTGTGTGTCACAGAGCGGAGACGTGTGTACCCCTCAACGCCCAATGAATGGCTATTACAGATGGTGCTCTCTCTAATCACCTGTTCCGCAGAAGAAGAAGGAAGAGAGCAGGATGATAATGATGCACGGTGACTCTGTCCAGAGGAGCGAATTCAAAACCAGAGAATAATAAAACTCATTTCAAACTGGGGGGAACAATGCACCAACAATCTGGCCTTTAAGGCCAACACAACAACACAAAGTCAGGGGTGGGGAAACTATTTGAGCTTTTGAAAACTTTGGCAGCACTCTGAGTGGCCTTTCATCTCTTCACTTGGGTAGCTAAGGTGTTACCTAGGTAACCTTTTGACCCGGGTCTATGGTGGAGGCTCGATAAGACGCCTCCACCATAGACGACGGCTTCACGTTATTACAATAAACTGTGCTTCTGCCCGTGTATCTCCCCTCCCTGTCATAATCCTCAGTGGTTTGCCCTTTACTTTTTCAAAGGCAGCCTGCGGGGCAGAATTGCCCTGTGTTGAGTGGAAGCTGACAGTGAATAAGTTCCCCTCTCGTCTGATGCCTTTTATCTCTGAGATCATACTCGGAGCAGGTCAAGATCAATGCTGCTCCCTGCAAATCGGGGAAACACACTCCGCTCTGCTAACTCACTCTACACACTCATATATCCCTCCAACAGTTTCATTAAAAGTTTTAGGTTCGGGTCCATGTGTGTTTTCAGACACCTCAGGGTGGCAGTAGATCGCCACACCAGGAGATTATGGGGTTATGCCAACACTATTACACAACTGGATATAGGCTATGATATAGAGAGGTACAGTACGATGTGAGAGAAACATGACAAGACTGATTAGGTGACATTCGGTGGCTTTTGTTTCAGTGTCCTTGGCAAGTTACTTTAAAAACTGTGTTGCATTGAAAGTCTATAGTCTCTACATCCAGCCTTTATTGTATCCCTTCTATCTTTCTATCTAATCTGGTCCTGGGGAACGTAGTTTTCTGGGTCTGCTGAGGGGGAACAAACTGAACAAATTACAAGGATGTAGCCAAAGACAAGGACAAGGTATGACAGGGTGATAAATTACTTTATATGAGGAATCAGACAGGACGCTGCAAACATCTCTGAACTGCACAACCACAGAAATCAATACAGTCCATGGCTTAGAATTAATGCACCCCAGAGACGGTCAGAAACAAAACCCTAGTCCTGACGGTCAGAAACAAAATCATAGTCCTTAGGGTCAGAAACAAAACCCTAGTCCTGACGGTCAGAAACAAAATCATAGTCCTGAGGGTCAGAAACAAAATCATAGTCCTGAGGGTCAGAAACAAAACCCTAATCCTGAGGGTCAGAAACAAAACCCTAGTCCTGATGGTCAGAAACAAAACCCTAGTCCTGATGGTCAGAAACAAAACCCTTGTCCTGATGGTCAGAAACAAAACCCTAGTCCTGATGGTCAGAAACAAAACCCTTGTCCTGATGGTCAGAAACAAAACCCTAGTCGTGAGGGAGGAATTAAGTATCATATTAAACTCTTTCATGGCTGCATTATAACATTAAATCAAAGCTAATTTTATTGGTCGCATACACATTTTAGCAATGTTATTGCAGGTGTAGTGAAATGCTTGTGTTACTAGCTCCAATAGTGCAGTAATATCTAACAATACACAATAATACACACACATCTAAAAGTAAAATAATGGAATTAAGAAATATCTAATTGTAACGGCTGTTGAACGGAGTAGACCAAGGCGCAGTGTGGTTAGTGCTCATCTTTGAAATTTAATGGAAAAGAGAACACTTTACAAAATAAACAAACGACAACAGCCAAACATTTCTGTCAGGTAACAAATGACTAAACAGAAAATAACCACCCACAAAACCCAAAGGAAAACAGGCTGCCTAAGTATGGCTCCCAATCAGCAACAACGATATACAGCTGTCCCTGATTGAGAGCCATACCCGGCTGAAACAAAGAAATACCAAACATAGAAAAAAGGACATAGAATGCCCACCCCAACTCACGCCCTGACCAACCAAAATAGAGACATAAAAGGATCTCTAAGGTCAGGGCGTGACACTAATATTAGGACGAGCAATATACAGTATAAATATATATGTGATGGGATGTATAGACATTATAGACATTATGGACAGTATGTTGATAGAATAGTTAGTATATATGTAGAATACGTAGGATAGAATAGTAAATATACAGCAATAGTTGAATAGGATGGCCTTGACTAGAATACAGCATATACATATGAATAATAACTTTCCTCCCAAAACAACTGAAACTATTATTTATCAATATGAAATATTTAAATGAGAGAGTTTTAAGTCGTCTGAAAAGGAAATGATGTCCTCCTCCTCACTCATTTCGGGGGAAGTTTTCCCAGGTCACACAAGTTGAGGCCGGCCGCTCTCAGTCATTTCTGCCTGGACGTCTCTCCAAATATTTCTGGGTCACCCCCTCTGTTTATTTGGGTCCTGGGGGTTGCATTTCAGAGACTGGCGAGTGATGTTGCTGACTGATTTTTTGTAGGCCTAAAAGGGCAGTAAACTATCTGTTGAATCTACACTGAGTGTGCCAAACATTAAGAACACTTGCTCTTTCCATGGCAGACTGACCAGGTGAATCCTGGTGAAAGCTATGATGCCTTATTGATGTCACTTGTTATTAAATCCACTTCAACCAGTGTAGATGAAGGGGAGGAGACAGGTTAAATAATGATTTTTAAGCCTTAAGACAATTGAGACATGAATTGTGTATGTGTGCCATTCAGAAGGTGAATGGGCAAGACAAAATATTTAAGTGCCATCCAGACAACTTGACACAACTGTGGGAAGCATTGGAGTCAACATGGGCCAGCATCCCTGTGGAACACATTTTACACCTTGTGGCGTCCATGCCATGACAAATTGAGGCTGTTCTGAAGGCAAAATGGCTTCTGTCCTCCGTCCTATTACAGATCCGAGCAGTAGAGATAGTAGTCTATTCCTGCCACAGCTAGAGCTCTCACCCAATGGGATCAGTCTGAGCGACACTTCAACAAGATGGATGTTAGGCATGGAGCTTCAAACCGAGCGTGTTGGGCCCAGACATCATTGGGGCCAAAATGAGTAAAGGGTTGTAGCCCTTCTCCTGCCCCCACCTAATACGAGGTGCTGCCTGGGTGACAGGAGCCCATAAATAACCAAGCTAGCGTGCCAAAGGAACACACTCACCTGAACACCGACATGGACACAGCACAGCAGAATGCCATGGCAGGAGAGAACAGGGCACAAGACCGCAATAAATGCCCTACATCTTTGTAATGTCACAGGACAAGGGAGTGTGTGTGTGTGTGTGTGTGTGTGTGTGTGTGTGTGTGTGTGTGTGTGTGTGTGTGTGTGTGTGTGTGTGTGTGTGTGTGTGTGTGTGTGTGTGTGTGTGTGAGATTGAAGAACAAACACCATTGTAAATACAACCCATATTTATGTTTATTTATATTCCCTTTTGTACTTGAACTATTTGCACATCGTTATAACTCCTGAGTGGCGCAGCGGTCTAAGGCACTACATCTCACAACCGGCTGTGATTGGGGTATTGTTTAGCTGTCATTGTAAATAACAATTTGTTAACTGACTTGCCTAGTTAAATAAAGGTGAAATACATTTTTTTTAATAACACTATACGTAGCCATAATATGACATTTGAAATGTGTCTATTTCTTTGACACTTGTGGGTGTAATGTTTCCGGTTCATTCTTGATTGTTTAATTCACTTTTATTGATTTGCTATTTCATTTGCTTTGGCAATGTAAACATTTGAATTGAGAGAGAGAGAGAGAGAGAGAGAGAGAGAGCGAGAGAGAGAGAAAAAAAAGAGGATTAGGCCACAGACATCACAATTAAACTATATTCACAAATCGTTTTATTCTTCATTCTGAAGCTTACCCCTAATCTCATTAAACATGCCTTTCATGTCTCAAAGTAAGGTTATCAGAGACTCAATATTTTGAATGGTCAGCCTTCCCACTGGGTAAAAACTTGTTGAAGCAAAGTTGTAATTTCAACCAAAAGATTATATGTGATCACATTGATTTAACGTGGGAAACTGATTGAATTTGCAAAAAGTAATCAATGTAAGTGAATTTTGTATTTTTTTCACCCAACTTTTAAATTAAATCCAATGACAGGTTGAAATGTTTTGTTGATTTCACATTGGATTCGCATTAGTTGACAACTCAAGCAAACGTAAATAAAAACTAGACGTTGTGCCCACTGGGATGTCTCCGAATTTGGCAAATCTGCTCATGCAAAATTACAAATCACTGCAATAGATTTAGCATGTAAACAGGGCCTTAGGAGAGATGGATGTGGAGGAGCCAATGAGCAAGACAGAGGCTAAGGGAATGATATGGATCGTGGTGCAAAAATGGCGGAAGCAGTGAAACAGAGACACTAAGGGCAGGCATGTATTCCAAGTACAGAGGAAAGTTGGGGAGGGGAGGATGGCAGGAAGAGACAAAAGAGAGGAGGACATCTTTACGAGGCTGGGTGGAACACAGCCGGTGATAGGAAAGCATCCAACAGGATGGTGTGATTACTGCCAGGAAACAGAGACAGTGGAGCATGTACTGATACAGTGTGGGCAGCGAGGGAAAGAGAAAGACTGAGATCCAGTCAGTGGAGGCTGCTGAGGGGAGGACGGCTCATAATAATTGCTGGAATGGAGTATAATTGAGTGAATGGAATGGTATCAAACACATGAAAACCATGTGTTTGATACCATTCCATTCACTCTATTACAGACATTATTATGAGTCATCCTCCCATCAGCAGCCTCCACTGGATCCAGTATGAGGGAGAAGGGGATACATGTATTGAATTTAAAGAGCATACTGAGTAGAACATCATTAGATACAGTCATATATTTTGTTATATTTTTTAAGAGAAATGGGGCTGGCATATAGGATTTACAGTAGTTTCTCCGTGTCTCTGGGCCACACTCCAGTACAGTAGGTGGCGGTAATGCACCATGACGTTGGATGCCAGCCGCCAATAAACCCACCGAAGAAGAGATTTCTAGTGATCCGCACGTTACTCATGGACGTCACGCGGAAATACAATAAACAAAGATGGCAGCGTCCTTGATAAGCAAATGTTGACTGCAGTGAAGTGTCAAACATGCCCCATAGTGGTAATTCATACTCAGAACGGCGACGTGAAAGCTGACAATAGAAAGAAGACTTTGAACAGCTAACATGGAAAAAAGAGAATTCACTGCTTCGCTAGTGGTAATGTCTTCATTTCCTCCATCATGTAATACCACACTGTTCGTCTTCTTATTTTGCTTGCAATATTAATGAAGCTGACTTGCAAGCAAGCAATTTGTCTGTATTTCGACTAATTTACGAGCCAAAACGATTTTGCATTATTGCCTAAACAAGTGCCCACGATAATGTTGCTTGCTACCTGTCACTAGTCTTCAGCACCGCTGATATCAAAGGTTTGGCTCACAATGAACTGTCACCCTCATTTGGAAGGTCAGGAATGGATTAGGAAGCATTGGCACCACCATTAGTTAGCTGAAAATTCTCAGCTACAACACCACTTGACCTTTTCAAGTGTGTTATTTTATGCAGTGTTGTGTGTCATTCTGCAAGTGTGCTTACTGTGCTTGCTATATTATGGTAAAGATTGTCAGTGGTTATCATGGGTGAGTTTGAAGGAAAACAGAAAGGTAAACTCAGCACAGTTTGATAGGGACCTTATGATCTGTCTCACCCATTCTCATAGTCAACATCGCAAAACTTTTAGAGCCTTATTTCCTTTGCACCAAAGTTTAAGGGCTCCCGAGTGGCGCCACGGCCTAAGGCACTGCATCTCAGTGCTAGAGGCATCCCTACAGACCATGGTTCATATCAGGCTGTATCACCACCGGCCGTGATTGGGAGTCCCATAGGGCGGCGCACAATTGGCCCAGCATCGTTAGGGTTTGGCTGGGGTAGGCCATCATTGTAAATAAGAATATGTTCTAAACTGACTTGCCTAGTTAAATAAAGGTTAAAAAGTGTGCACCTATTTCAGAAGGGAAAATGACTAAGACATTCAACAGCCACTTCACTCCATTAGCTACTATGGTATTACAAAGCAAATACTAGGCTATGTAACAACATATTGGAGTCACTTCTCCGTACCTTCAGGCTCTGATCAGGCCCTACACCCAAACAAGGGCACTGCGTTCATCCACCTCTGGCCTGCTGGCCTCCCTACCTCTGCGGAAGCACAGTTCCCGCTCAGCCCAGTCAAAACTGTTCGCTGCTCTGGCACCCCAATGGTGGAACAAGCTCCCTCACGACGCCAGGACAGCGAAGTCAATCACCACCTTCCGGAGACACCTGAAACCCCACCTCTTTAAGGAATACCTGGGATAGGATATAGTAATCCTTCTAACCCCCCCCCCCCACCCCCCCCCCCCCCCCCCCGAAAAAAAAAATATATATAGATGTACTATTGTAAAGCGGTTGTTCCACTGGATATCATAAGGTGAATGCACCAATTTGTAAGTCGCTCTGGATAAGAGCGTCTGCTAAATGACGTAAATGTAAATATTGACACAAAGCTGTATACTGAGTAATTACCATGCTAATACACAGTTATAAGAGCAACTTAATATAAAGTGCCTTATGATCTTATTCCTAAATGTGTACATTGTATGACCATCCGCTGAGCTAAAGTCTTGGTATTTGCCTGGGAAACTAATGCAAATTTCCAGGTCAGGAATGGAACTCATCACGGGACTGTGGTCCACCCAATCACTTCCTTTACAGGTGTAAATGTTGCACTGGGCCAAAGGGGTTGGGCAGTACCCAAAGATAATGTCATGGTGAGCCTATTGCTCCTCCATAATTATTTGAGTTAGTACCAGCATCATGGAAAACATTCAGAATGGTCTCATTCCTAATTATTTCCAAATGGGATAAAAGTAGGGAAAGACAGTAACGTATACAAATGTTCAAGGACATGTTTGTTATGGTGATGGCTCAGTGTGGGAGCAAAAACAATGGCTCTTTGTTGAATACCTTATCACTATGCTGTCAGAATATCTCTTAAGTCACTCAGAGGTAGGTTGGTGTAGGTGTGTGTGCGTGTATTTGGATTTTTGTATGAATGTGAGTTGAGTTTCCCGGATGATTGTTTATCTCTGTGTGTCATCTAACTGCTAGGCAGGGGACTATGCAGTGTTTATGAGTTGCCTGAAGATGACTGTGTTTGTTCGCTACATGCTAGGCGGGGGGCTGTGCTGGGATGTGCGTGGACCTCACCCTCTTCCCCCTGGACACCATTAAGACCAGACTGCAGAGCCAGCAGGGCTTCACCAAGGCTGGGGGTTTCCGGGGCATCTATGCAGGGGTTCCATCTGCTGCCATCGGCTCTTTCCCCAATGGTGAGTCACTTATTATTAGTCTCTGTCACCACTAAGACCCCACAGAAAGACTACCTGTTGACACACCATAATAAAGCCTACACATGGAGAGTATCTGATTGGCTAGTTTATTCATGTTTATTCAAAGAACCGCTTCAATAATTAAGTAAATACATGAAACAAACGTTTTATTATTGTTAGCCTTTTCCTTGTACGACCAGCCTATGTTTGCCCACAACTGTTGATTGATTAAATAATTTGAATAATAAAATGAGAGCAGCTCACAAACTTATTAATGAGATGGGAAAGGCTACACGGACACCTCTGGTGCCAAAATTGATGACGTACAGTACCAGTCAAAAGTTTGGACACACCTACTCATTCAAGGGTTTTTCTACATTCTACATATTAGAACAATAGTGAAGAAATGAAAACTATGAAATAACACATATGGAATCATGTAGTAACCAAAAACGTTACACAAATCAACATTTAGCCACCCTTTGCCTTGATGACAACTTTGCACACTCTTGCCATTCTCTCAACCAACTTCATGAGGAATACTTTTCCAACAGTCTTGAAGGAGTTCCCACATATGCTGAGCATTTGTTGGCTGCTTTTCCTTCACTCTGGAGTCCTACTTATCCCAAACCATCTCAATTGGGTTGAGGTCAGGTGATTGTGGAGGCCAGGTCATCTGATGCAGCACTCCATCACTCTCCTTCTTGGTCAAATAGCCCTTACACAGCCTGGAGGTGTGTTTGGTCATTGTCCTGTTGAAAAACAAATGATAGTCCCACTAAGCGCAAACCAGATTGGATGGTGTATTGCTGCTGAATGCTGTGGTAGCCATGTTGGTTAAGTGTGCCTTGAATTCTAAATAAATCACTGACAGTGTCACTAGCAAAGCACCATCACACCTCCTCCATGCTTCACCGTGGGAACCACACATGCAGAGATCATCCGTTCACCTACTCTGCGTCTCACAAAGACACGGCGGTTGGAACCAAACATTTCCAATTTGGACTCCAGACCAAAGGACAGATTTTCACCGGTCTAATGTCCATTGCTGGTGTTTGGCCCAAGCGAGTCTCTTCTTCTTATTGGTGTCTTTTAATAGTGGTTTCTTTTCAACAATTTGACCATGAAGGCCTGATTCACACAGTCTCCTCTGAACAGTTGATGTTGAGATGTGTCTGTACTTGAACTCTGTGAAGCATTTATTTGGGCTGCAATTTCTGAGGCTGGTAACTCTAATGAACGTATCCACTGCAGCCAAGGTAACTCTGGGTCTTCCATTCCTGTGGCGGTTCTCATGATAGCCAGTTTCATCATAGCGCTTGATGGTTTTTGTGACTGCACTTGAAACTTAGAATGTTTTTGAAATGTTCTGTATTGATTGACCTTCATATCTTAAAGTAATGATGGACTGTCATTTCTCTTTGCCTATTTGAGCTATTATTACCATAATATGGACTTGATCTTTTACCAAATAGGGCTATCTTCTGTGTACCACCCCTACCTTGTCACAACACAACTAATTGGCCCAAACGCATTAAGAAGGAAAGAATTTCCACAAATTAACTTTTATCAAGGCACACCTGTTAATTGAAATCCATTCCAGGTACTACCTCATGAAGCTAGTTGAGAGAATGCCAAGAGTGTGCAAAGCTGTCATCAAGGCAAAGGGTGGCTACTTTGAAGAAGCTCAAATTAAAAAAAAGACGTTTGATTTGTTTAACACTTTTTTTGGTTACTACATGATTCCATGTGTGATATTTCATAGTTTTGATGTCTTCACTATTATTCTACAATCTAGAAAACAGTAAAAAAATCATTTTTTTTTATGAGTAAGCATTGCATTTTTCTACGGCTGGCCATGCTTTCCACCTGGCTACCCCTACCCCGGTCAACAGCACTGCACCCCCTACAGTAACTCGCCCAAGCCTTCCCCATTTCTCCTTCTCCCAAATCCAGTCAGCTGATGTTTTGAAAGAGCTGCAAAATCTGGACCCCTACAAATCAGCCGGGCTAGACAATCTGGACCCTTTCTTTCTAAAATTATCTGCCGAAATTGTTGCAACCCCTATTACTAGCCTGTTCAACCTCTCTTTCGTGTCGTCTGAGGTTCCCAAAGTTTGGAAAGCAGCTGTGGTCATCCCCCTCTTTAAAGGGGGGGACACTCTTGACGCAAACTGCTACAGACCTATATCTATCCTACCCTGCCTTTCTAAGGTCTTCGAAAGCCAAGTTAACAAACAGATTACCGACCATTTCGAATCCCACCGTACCTTCTCCGCTATGCAATCTGGTTTCAGAGCTTGTCATGGGTGCACCTCAGCCACGCTCAAGGTCCTAAACGATATCTTAACCGCCATCGATAAGAAACAATACTGTGCAGCCGTATCCATTGACCTGGCCAAGGCTTTCGACTCCGTCAATCACCGCATCCTCATCGGCAGACTCAACAGCCTTGGTTTCTCAAATGATTGCCTCGCCTGGTTCACCAACTACTTCTCTGATAGAGTTCAGTGTGTCAAATCGGAGGGCCTGTTGTCCGGACCTCTGGCAGTCTCTATGAGGGTGCCACAGGGTTCAATTCTTGGGCCGACTCTTTTCTCTGTATACATCAACGATGTCGCTCTTGCTGCTGGTGATTCTCTGATCCACCTCTATGCAGACGACACCATTCTGTATACTTCTGACCCTTCTTTGGACACTGTGTCAATGCGCACGCTCACTTTCACGCTGGTGCTGTACGTCATCAATTTGGGCACCAGGCGTATCTGTATAGTCTCCCCACTCTTTCTCTCTTTCTCTTTCTCTCTCTCGCTCACGCTGACACTCACACTCACTCTCCCAATTCAATTCAAGGGCTTTATTGGCATGGGAAACATGTTGGCATTGTAAGTAGATAATAAACAAAAGTGAAATAAACAATAAAAATTAACAGTAAACATTTCACTCACAGAAGTTCCAAAATAATAAAGTCATTTCAAATGTCATATTATGTCTATATACAGAGTTGTAACGTTGTGTCACTCTTTCTCTCTCCCTCCCCCCCACTGTTTCTTTCTCCCTCCTTCCCCCATTCTCTGTCTCTCCCAGACTCTTTCTCTCTCTCTCTACCCACCCTCTCTCTCTCTCTACCCACCCTCTCTCTCTCTCACCCCTACTCACCCTTCTTCTCCACTCCCTCCAACCCTCTATCTCTACCCTCCTTCCAACCCCTCACATTTTCTCACTCTACCCAGTGTTATTAATTGCTGTATGCAGGTTGACTAATGGTCCCTAAACTGTGACGGTTCTGCTTGGTTTCAGCTGCTGCGTTCTTCGTCACTTATGAAAGCACCAAGTCCATGCTCGGAGCCCACGGAGCCCTCTCAGCCCCACACATGGCACCTGTCACTCACATGCTTGGTGCATCCCTGGGAGAAGTAGTATGTCTCCCATCTTCTTTCTTTTTTTCTCTTGCATGCATCACAGTCCAAATGCAGCATGCTTGTTTACTTAATTGCCTGAAAATTTCACAGACAAATATGCGCTGAGTTAGAATGTGGTTTTGGCTGTCGGCCTCGGGCCCAGCTGGGTCCTTGGGGTCCTTGGGCGTCTTAGCATTTCGCCACCAGCTGGGTAAATAAGAGCTCATTATTGGCTATTGACTTAGCTGTTTTCCACGCGAGGCCCCAGACTCCCTCAATTTTGTCTGGGGATTTGGGCTTTAAAGCGGTGAGGAGCGGCACAATTTCCTCTGTTGATCCAGTCCTAATCGCTCACTGCCAAGGAATCCGTCCCTTTGGGGCTGGCTGTTCACGTTGGCATGAGATGGGGGGGTTTCTCCTGTCTTCTCCTGCCTCCTGCCTCCATCTCCACCACCTCCACTAGTACTGGTTCTTAGTATTCATGGCTTTTGGATAGATGTCATTTAAAGTTTTACATGTTTATGAAATGCCTCTTCCAATTGTATTGTGAAACATTGTAAGCATTTTCTGTTGTATTTTTGTTCAGTCAGCGGTGAGGTCAGTGCTGCTTTTAACCCTTAACCCGCTACTGGGGATTTGAGCACTTCAAAAGGGGAAGCCGTGGAGCAGAGCAGGGGTGGTGCCCCGCTGCATTCTGAGTACGCGTTACGTGATTCAAAGGGAGTAATCTCCCGGCTTACTCATAAAGGCCTAACCCAGGGCAGCCCAGAGAGATACCGACAAGCAAAAAACATCTTCCAGATTACGCAACTGTTTCCAAATGTCATTCTGTCTTCTACCTATGATGCATATTTGGAGTTGAATACACATGGAAATTACATGTTTTTTATTTTAATTACACTATATATACTTCAAATGAGTGGATTGGGCTATTTCAGCCACACCCGTTGCTCACAGGTGTATAACATCGAGCACACAGCCCTGCATTCTAATCTAATTTATGGGCTCCCTAGTGGCGTAGCGGTTTAAGGCACTGTATCGAAGTGCAAGAGGCGTCATTACAGTCTCTGGTTCAAATCCAGGCTATATCACATCCGGCTGTGATTGGGAGTCCCATAGGGCGGCGCACAATTGGCCCAGCGTCATCCGGGGTAGGCATCATTGTAAATAAGAATTTGTTCTTAACTGACTTGCCTAGTTAAATAAAGGTTAAATTAAAAAAAATCTCCATAGACAAACATTGGCAGTAGAATGGCCTTACTGAAGAGATCAGTGACTTTCAACGTGGCAGGATGCCACCTTTACAACAAGTCAGTTCGACAAATGTTTGCCCTGCTAGAACTGCCCCGGCAACTGTAAGTGTTGTTATTGTGAAGTGAAAATGTCTAGGAGCAACAATGGCTCAGCCGCGAAGTGGTAGGCTACACAAGCTCACAGAACGGGAAGGCCAAGTGCTGCAAAAAATTGTCTGTCTTCGGTTGCAACACTCACTACCGGGTTCCAAACTGCCTCTGGAAGCAATGTCAGCACAATAACTGTTCGTCGTGAGCTTTATGAAATGTGTTTCCATGGCCGAGCAGCTGCACACAAGCCTAAGATCACAAGCCTAAGATCACGATGCGCAATGCCAAGCTTTGACTGGAGTGGTGTAAAGCTTGCCGCCATTGGACTCTGGAGCAGTGGAAACGCGTTCTCTGGAGTGATGAATCACACTTCACCATCTGGCAGTCCAACAGACGAATCTGAGTTTGGCGGATGCCAGGAGAACACTACCTGCTCGAATGCATAGTGCCAACTGTAAAGTTTGGTGGAGGTAGAATAATGGTCTGGGGCTGTTTTTCATGGTTCGGGCTAGGCCCCTTAGTTCCATGAGAGTAAATCTTAACGCTACAGTATACAATAACTGTGTTTCCAAGTTTGTGGCAACAGTTTGAGGAAGGCCCTTTCCTGTTTCAGCATTACAATGCCTCCACCACAAAGTGAGGTCCATACAGAAATGGTTTGTCGAGGTCAATGTGGAAGAACTTGAATGGCCTGCACAGAGCCCCAACCTCAACCCAATCTAACACCTTTGGGATGAATTGGAACGCCAACTGGACGCCAACTGAACTGGAACGCCAACCTAATTGCCAAACATCAGCGCCCGACCTCACTAATGCTCTTGTGGCTGAATGGAAGCAAGTCCCTGCAGCAATGTTCCAACATCTAGTGGAAAGCCTTCCTAGAAAAGTGGAGGCTGTTATAACAGCAAAGGGGGGACCAACTCCATATTACACTACAAGACCACATACTTTTGGTCTTGTAGTGTATCTCATATCCCTAGATAATCATTGTATCAATTACAAAATTCTAAACAAAAAAATTGAATTTGCCTTAAACTTAAAGTAACTTTTTCAAAGTGCCCTTGTCTCTGCCCTAGATAGAGGTTGAGTTAGAACTGAGTTGGTAATCTTTGTGACCTGTGCAGTCATCATTAAGGAGATAATGAAATACACTGTATATCCCTGAGTTAAAGCCCTCAGCCTCTGTCTTAGAGTCCTGTCTCCACCTCCAAGTTTCAGTTTAAAGTTTTCAAGTCTGGTAGCAGCAGTTGTGATGTGTGTGTGTAGCATGAATGTATATGTGTGTATGTGTGCATGTGTGTTAAGGTGCGGAGAATCAGAGCAGGTGGTCAGTCCAGTTCAAGTGTTCAGCAGTCTGATGGCTTGTAGATAGATTTCTATCAGACCTCATGCTCTGATACCGTCTGCCCAACACTAAGGGAGAGAACAGCTTTGAGTAGATATCCTGGATGGGTGGGAGCATGGTCCCTTGCGGCCGTGGTCGGAGCAATACCCGTACCAGGCCTTGATGCAACCGGTCAGGACGCTCTCGATGGTGCAGCAGTAGTATTTCGAAAAGGGTTGGCCTGCCTAATTTCTTCAGCTGCCTTAGGAAGTAGAGACGCTGTTGCGCCCTCTTAACAAGAGTGGTGGTGTTGGTCCATGACAAGTCCTCAGGGATGTGGACGCCTCTAGCAGGGCGACTCTCTACTGCAATCATCCAATCTGACAGGTCACCCTGTGCCCTATGACAGAGGGTATATATGAATCTTTGTATTTATCATGTCTTTTAGATGTATGGCTGCCTCAAATTCCTATTTTCTTCTTTAACTTCTGTTCTTGTACCCAACATGATGAGAAGTTGAGCTTCAGGAGAGGTTTGCCAGAGGCTCTGTCTCACACACACACACACACACACAAGTCATCAGGCCCCATCTTTGCTCATCTCCTGCACTTCTCTTAACTTGCTTTGTGTGAATACAGATCAGGCCCACCTTGTCACCACCAAATGAAAACATCAGAATCCCATTATGTTCCCCCCCTTCTCCACATTACCTTAACCTTCCTTTACTTCTGTCTGTTGTCAGGCTGGCGCAGAGCACATATGCCAGTTAGATTCTTCCATTCTCTCTCTCTCTTTCACTGTCTCTGCTTTTCTCTTTTGCTCTCTCTTTCTCTCCCTCCCTCTCTTGATGATTCTCTGTCAGCGGCTGGCTGCAGGTATGGCCTCACAAACGCCAGAATGAGGTGTGATTTGGTCCTAGTCAAAACTCAGGGGACTTCATTTAGTTGTGTTATGCCACCTGTGTGCAGGTTGGAACATTCTGGACTAGAGGCACACAATCAGGATTCAAGTTTTGTCAGGGACAATCACGATTTACCACAGAAGATTTTTCTTTAGTTCACGTATTTCATCATCATAGGGGAATCGTGGGTGACCTCGTTCTCCAAGGTTTGTTGCAGACGACAACTCTCTATTGTCTACTTTTTGCAACCTTTCTAACAGAAAGAGAAGAGGAAACAAATAAAGAAACAACCAAAGACAGAGAGGAGGAGGAGGAAGGAAAGAGAGAATAGGAGATCAGCCTCAGCTCCATTGTTTTAGTGACTGTCCCTCCCATAAAGAATGGTGGAACTGATGGTGTCTGTCAGGGGCTAGCAGGTTGTTATCCAACTATTATATCACATTTATCTTCATTCCCATTCGCCCGACACAGTCCCTGAAAGCTCATTTGTCAAGCAGAGGGAGCAGCTTTCTTGCATTTATAAAGCTTGTCTCCTGGAGGATGTACTGGGAAACAGAGTGTGTGACATGACAAGGGGGGCGGGACGGGGTGGCGACTGGCAGCTACTTAACTTGGCACAGCCTGGAATAATCCATGCATGGGCTCCCTGAAGAGACGGCAGTATGTGATTTATTGGGTGTGCATCATCCTCATCTCTCCCACCTCACCCCGCCTCAAATTGAGTTGTGCTCCAAATTAGATGTTTGATGAAAATGCACGGTGTCAGTGGGAGATTGGCTCAGCCATATCTAATATGACTATCCAGCCTGTGTCTGTTGGTCGTCATGTGTAGAAATTGCCCAGTGCCGTCTGTCATTGAGGTGTTTCTGCAGGACTGCTCCCAGGAGCTTCCTCATAGGTTAAAAAAAAACAGATTAGCAGGATTTCAGAGGAAGAGACATAGCTGATGTTTATGCAGTTATTACTACCCGGAGGAGATGTCTGAATGGATGTTCTGATACAATGCTGACTTCCTGTGGGAAATACTGCTGGGCGGCTGAGGTGATCAGGGATGGCCTGGAACGTTCTATTGGTTTTCTTCCTGATTCTGAAATAACTTCAGTGGAGACAGACAGTGTGTGTGGATTGCCATTGATTGTCTTATGAAAGTTAGACTGAAATGTGTGTTTGGCTAAAGTGAGATTGTGGAAAAAGATTAGCTGCCCTCTATGAACTGCTGAACTACGTCTTTCACTGGTCAAATGGGTCACTGTGTTGGTCTGTATTTACTGCAAGATCCCCAGGGCTGCAAAATGTTGAGTTCTTCCATCTGTTTGAGTTATTTTATCCTACATCACATTGAGCCTGTCTCTCTCTGCTCACGCCTGAGGCTGCTCCATATGTGTGGATTCCACCCTGTTGCTTTAATGCCAGTTCTTTCTATGTTAGTGAGACAGAGGGTTCTTTTAAAAGTGCCATTGCCAAAAACTTTGAATGACAAATTAATCAGTTGTCTTATCTTCTGTCTGGAGCCTTGCCTATTGCCTCTAAGCCCTTTGTTCTTCTACCTGTGGCTCTCTTTGTCTGTCATCCAGACTGGCCACAGGAGCAGGATTGTAGGCAGGGGATTAACTAGCCATGAGCCGGTTGGAGGGAATGAGGGAGGGAGGGATGAAGGAAACGACTCAAGCCCTGGATTGATTTGCCTGCATGCTGATTGGTGCGGTGAGCCTTCGTTAATTTCCCCTGTTCCTTCCACAGCGTTTCCCCAGTGATTGAGTGTGGGCTCGTCGGTTGTTGTTTGGTGGCGTCGTGGAATTTGAAAGCCGTCGTCATTAGGATTTACAGCAGCAGCCAGGCAGGGAGGCAAGCCGGAGGAAACACAGGCTCAGATCACACGCTACCTCTAATTAACGCCACACACTCCAAATTGCTTGTAAATAAAGATGAATTGCGTAGGGAATGTAAAAGACGCTGGCAGTGGATTTATCATACATTTAGCCTACCAGGCCAGTCTGTGGGATGTGGGGGGGGACACGTCTGTCACGCCCACACCCCTCCCTCTAAACGTGAGATAACAACCCAGTCCCAGACAACCCAGTGGGGTACACCTAAATCTGCCTCCACCCTACCCATCACTCATGGGTCTGATCTCAGATAGTGCTTTCACACACATGCTCCTAAAACCCTCCTCTGAAATGATCTGTTCAGAGGATGTACACTCACTCTCCCCATAGCAGTCCTCAATTACTCCCAAATAAACAATGTCCCTAATTTATTTGGTATAATCTCTGTCTCATTCCGCAGCCTGCCGTGAGCTGATGTGAAAGAGCGCCCTCCACCACTACATGATACAATTGTCAGCAATTACTTGTCATAGCCACTTTTCTTTCCACTTAGCAGCATCATTCTGATCCTTTGGCGAATTAGGTGGGGAAACATGATATACAATGTATGATAAATGTTAACTCAGCCAAAGGAAGAGTAAATTAGATCTTAGAAATGGATCCTGTCAGGTTGTATAGCAGACAGACGGCAGCTAGTGCTCTGTCTCACCACTGGGGGGCACTCTGGCACCATGCTTTGGAGGGAGAAAATGGTCCTTTGAATACTGTAGAGAAAGGTTACGCTCACAATTAGACACCTTTGCCATGTGGGTTCTGGTGCAAGGGTTTGTTGGTTTGTTTCTTGTTTGACAGAACATTTCAAAGTCAGAAGCCATGTCATTCTATCCTCAGATGAAGTGGAAACAGTCAGTACTCCAGGACCTGTTGGAGTGATATGATACCCACCTTCAACACATGCTGGTCTCCTGTACTTGGGTGACCTTGAAAATCATCTGAGACAAGTTGTCAGCTACTGGTCACTCTCTATTCATTCCACTTGAACTGTAAAATTACTGGCTGTTCCCAGACAAACTGAATTCTCCATCTCTCAATCACCAGTGGTCACCCTCTCTCTACTCTCCATCCCCCATGTGCAGTCAATACATACATTACATGTAATGACCTGCTCTGGCAGAGGGGTACAGTGGGGGTGAAAGAGGGAAATATAGAGAGATGTCCTAGCAGCTGGGCTGAATCCTGGCTAGACCCTGCCCTAGACCAGAGGGGGCTGACCGGGCTGAGAGCTGAGGATGGCCAAACCAGCATACCAGTAATCACCATGGTGCCACTGTCACCTTGGTGTCATACTCCCCTTTGCAGAGTGAGATAGCCATCTCGTGCCGGAGGGAGTCTGGTGCGGTGCGGGGGCTCCTCACCTCCCTCGGTCTGGGAGATTGCCTCCCGTTACTGGTGCTCCCCGGTATTTCCGCTCCGCTGCAGCATGAATGGAAATCAAGCGGAGCCGCCTAGCTTTAAGGGAGCAGGAGGCAGCAGTCATAAATATGAATTATCTTGAGGAATTGTTTGCACTCCATATTTCTGTTGACATGGGTGCTCTTTAGGAGTTTGTATGGGTGAGGTAGGAAGGATGGTGGGGCGGGGGGCTATGTGTGTTTTGCAGAGTAGGACACAGATGGGCAATGAGGCGGTGACGGTGACCTTTTTACCTGCTGCTCAGGTGTCAATGTAATTAAGGTTTGAATTTTCAGTCACACAGGCCAGTGCTGGGGCATAAATTAGCTTACAGAAGCACTAGGCCTACACTAACACAAAGACCAGGTAGTCTACTCGCAGTATAATTGCTAGGTCATTTCCTGCTTGGCACCTGTGGCGTCTGGCAGCTTACAGTTTTCTCTTTATCTAAAGCAAACAGACTACATACAGTACAGGATAATAGATAGCAACTATTTCTCATCTGTTGCCTTATCAGTTTTACTGTTTCACTTGAGTTTTAATGTTCTTTACACTTTACACAAATCAAAGTTTATTTGTCACATGCGCCGACTACAACAAGTGTAGACCTTACAGTGAAATGCTTACAAGCCCTAACCAACAGTGCAATTTTTAAGTGAAAAATTGGTTTTAGGTAAACAATAGATAAGAAATAGAAATGAAAAACAGTGAAAATAATAGTAGCGTGGCTACATACAGGTGGTACCGGTACAGAGCCAATGTGCGGGGGCACCGGTTAGTCGGGCTAATTGAGGTAATATGTACCTGAATGTATAGTTAAAGTGACTATGCATAGATGATAAACAGAGAGTTGCGGCAGTGTAAAAGAGGGGTTGGCGGTTGGGAGGGCACACAATGCAAATAGTCTGGGAAGCCATTTGATTACCTGTTCAGGAATCTTATAGCTTGGGGGTAAAAGCTGTTGAGAAGCCTTTTGGTCCTAGGTTTGGCGCTCCGGTACCGCTTGCCATGCGGTAGTAGAGAGAACAGTCTATGACTGGTGTGGCTGGGGTCTTTGACAATTTTTAGGGCTTTCCTCTGACACCGCCTGGTATGGAGGTCCTGGATGGCAGGCAGCTTAGCCCCAGTGATATACTGGGCCGTACGCACTACCCTCTGTAGTGCCTTGCGGTCGGAGGCCGAGCAGTTGCCATACCAGGCAGTGATGCAACCAGTCAGGATGCTTTCGATGGTGCAGCTGTAGAACCTTTTGAGGATCTGAGGACCCATGCCAAATCTTTTCAGTTTCCTGAGGAGAAATAGGTTTTGTCATGCCCTCTTCACGACTGGCTTGGTGTGTTTGGACCAATCTAGTTTGTTGTTGATGTGGACCAAGGAACTTGAAGCTCTCAACCTGCTCCACTACAGCCCCGTCGATGAGAATGGGGGTGTGCTCGGTCCTCCTTTTCCTGTAGTCCACAATCATCTCCTTTTGTCTTGATTACGTTGAGGGATAGGTTGTTATTCTGGCACCACCCGGCCAGGTCTCTGACTTCCTCCCTATAGGCTGTCTCGTCGTTGTCGATGATCAGGCCTACCACTGTTGTGTCATCTGCAAACTTAATGATGGTGTTGGCGTTGTGCCTGGCCATGCAGTCGTGGGTGAACAGGGAGTACAGTAGTGGACTGAGCACGCACCCCTGAGGGGCCCCCGTGTTGAGGATCAGCTTGGCGGATGTGTTGTTACCTACACTTACCAACTGGGGGCGGCCCGTCAGGAAGTCCAGGATCCAGTTGAAGAGGGAGGTGTTTAGTCCCAGGGTCCTTAGCTTTGTGATGAGCTTTGAGGGCACTATGGTGTTGAACGCTGAGCTGTAGTCAATGAATAGCATTCTCACGTAGATGTTCCTTTTGTCCAGGTGGGAAAGGGCAGTGTGGAGTGCAATAGAGATTGCATCATCTGTGGATCTGTTTGAACGGTATGCAAATTGGAGTGGGTCTAGGGTTTCTGGGATAATGGTGTTAATGTGAGCCATTACCAGCCTTTCAAAGCACTTCATGGCTACGGGCGTGAGTGCTACGGGTCTGTAGTCACACTTGTCAGCGTGTGTGTGTGTGTGGTGTGGTGTGTGATCTGTTCTGGGTGTTGTAATGTCCTGTGTTCCTCCCTTAGGTGGCATGTCTGATCAGGGTGCCTACTGAGGTGGTGAAACAGAGGACTCAGGCCTCGCTGTCCTCCAACACCTACCAGGTGCTGCTGGCCACTCTCAGAGAGGAGGTAGGCCGACACCATAACCCATCAATACTACAATATTTGTTTTTCCATTCTCTCCATATGTTTCATGCATGTGTGTGTATCCAGACTGTGTGTGTGTGGTGTGTGTTCCCTAACACCTATCTTGTCTTTGTGCAGGGTGTCAGGGGCTTGTACAGGGGCTACAAGAGTACGGTACTCCGAGAGGTAGGCCTGGTATCCCACACACACACCTACCTTCTACACTGACTCTGCCAAAAGTACATCAAAGCTTTCTCATTGCATTAGCCTCTATCAAACATCATTGGCAGCTTCATGGACTCTTGGTAGTTTTTTGTCCCTCAAGTGTGTGTGTGTGTGTGCGCAGCCTGTACCACGGTAACATGTCAGGTAGTGTACTTGTAGACTGAGACTATTCAGAATTGATTAATTCATGATAACTGTGTGAAAGACGGTTGTATTTTCTCCCATTATTCCTCTGAAAGCCTTCTAAATCCCGCTGGGCTGAGAGGGGAGTGGATGGAATCACTCAACTATTGGCTTTTTTTCTGTTTCATTTTGCACAATTACTTAACCGAGACCGGTTCCCTCTAATGGAATATCTTGATTAATTAAAGTAATTAGAGATGTTATAAATGCAAAACAAAACAGGGAGTAAAAAAGAAGAGATTGAGCATTGAACCAGTCCTCTTGATGACGGCTCACCTTTGTAGTGGAGCGCCTACTCTGCTCCCGCTCTTTGATTCATTATCTGCTGGTTAATTGAACCTGCAGAGCATGGTCATGTGGGATGGATTCAGGAACGCTGCACCCCACAGGCTT
Organism: Salmo trutta; assembly: GCF_901001165.1. NCBI lineage: Eukaryota > Metazoa > Chordata > Actinopteri > Salmoniformes > Salmonidae > Salmo > Salmo trutta. The sequence goes on along the minus strand of NC_042970.1, from coordinate 23,773,424 downwards.
TTTTCTTCTTTCTAATTTTCATTAGAAGGAGAGAGAAACCACAAGAGTGGGGAAGAAAAATAGTATGTGAGGGTGACAGTTGTTCTCCCCTCGCTTTTTTGGGTACTGTCCCCGACCGCTGTGCTAGCCTGTACTTATTTTCTGCCTCACTAAACCGATGTTATTCACGCAAATTCCATCTGGACAGTGAGGAAAAAAAGGACAACAAGGCTCTGTGATTTCTCCAAGGGGCTGTGAATAAATGAATACATTTGGAGGCTGGCAGCCGGCCTGTGTGCATACTAAGGGCCAGATGAAACGGAGGGGAGAGGGGCAGAGGAGTGCGCAGGATCCTCCTCGTGATTGGCTTTGACGTGTGGCAGGATGGTAATTCATTTTCTCATCCAGCTATCCGCTATCTCATCCTGCTCGGCGACCCTGTCAAGATAACTTTGTTTATCCTGAGCAGCGCTCCCCCAGTACGGTCACCTAATTGAGGTCCTCTCCGTGGTGTATATTCATTAAGGATCCTTCAGAAGTGATTTGTGATGGCAGAGATCTCTCAGGTGACTGCAGGAGGCCGGAGGGAGTGTGGCTGTGGCCAGGACGAGGGGTATGAGCAGTAGGGTGTGTGGCTGTGGCCAGGACGAGGGGCAGGAGGCCGGAGGGAGTGTGGCTGTGGCCAGGACGAGGGGCAGGAGGCCGGAGGGAGTGTGGCTGGGGCCAGGACGAGGGGTATGAGCAGTAGGGTGTGTGGCTGTGGCCAGGACGAGGGGCAGGAGGCCGGAGGGAGTGTGGCTATGGCCAGGACGAGGGGCAGGAGGCCGGAGGGAGTGTGGCTGTGGCCAGGACGAGGGGTATGAGCAGTAGGGAGTGTGGCTGGGGCCAGGACGAGGGGTATGAGCAGTAGGGTGTGTGGCTGTGGCCATGACGAGGGGCAGGAGGCCGGAGGGAGTGTGGCTGTGGCCAGGACGAGGGGCAGGAGGCCGGAGGGAGTGTGGCTGTGGCCAGGACGAGGGGCAGGAGGCCGGAGGGAGTGTGGCTGTGGCCAGGACAAGGGGCAGGAGGCCGGAGGGAGTGTGGCTGTGGCCAGGACGAGGGGTATGAGCAGTAGGGAGTGTGGCTGTGGCCAGGACGAGGGGCAGGAGGCCGGAGGGAGTGTGGCTGTGGCCAGGACGAGGGGCAGGAGGCCAGAGGGAGTGTGGCTGTGGCCAGGACGAGGGGCAGGAGGCCGGAGGGAGTGTGGCTGTGGCCAGGACGAGGGGCAGGAGGCCGGAGGGAGTGTGGCTGTGGCCAGGACGAGGGGTATGAGCAGTAGGGAGTGTGGCTGTGGCCAGGACGAGGGGCAGGAGGCCGGAGGGAGTGTGGCTGTGGCCAGGACGAGGGGTATGAGCAATAGGGAGTGTGGCTGTGGCCAGGATGAGGGGCAGGAGGCCGGAGGGAGTGTGGCTGTGGCCAGGATGAGGGGTATGAGCAGTAGGGAGTGTGGCTGTGGCCAGGACGAGGGGCAGGAGGCCGGATGGAGTATGGCTGTGGCCAGGATGAGGGGTATGAGCAGTAGGGAGTGTGGCTGTGGCCAGGACGAGGGGCAGGAGGCCGGAGGGAGTGTGGCTGTGGCCAGGACGAGGGGCAGGAGGCCTGAGGGAGTGTGGCTGTGGCCAGGATGAGGGGCAGGAGGCCGGAGGGAGTGTGGCTGTGGCCAGGATGAGGGGTATGAGCAGTAGGGAGTGTGGCTGTGGCCAGGACGAGGGGCAGGAGACCGGAGGGAGTGTGGCTGTGGCCAGTACGAGGGGTATGAGCAGTAGGGAGTGTGGCTGTGGCCAGGACGAGGGGCAGGAGGCAGGAAGGAATGTGGCTGTGGCCAGGACGAGGGGTATGAGCAGTAGGGAGTGTGGCTGTGGCCAGGACGAGGGGTATGAGCAGTTGGGAGTGTGGCTGTGGCCAGGACGAGGGGCAGGAGGCCGGAGGGAGTGTGGTTGTGGCCAGGACGAGGGGCATGAGCAGTAGGGAGTGTGGCTGTGGCCAGGACGAGGGGTATGAGCAGTAGGGAGTGTGGCTGTGGCCAGGACGAGGGGTATGAGCAGTAGGGAGTGTGGCTGTGGCCAGGACGAGGGGTATGAGCAGTAGGGAGTGGTGGAGGACTAATTCACAGCCGACATGATAATGTTAGGTAGCACATCAATCTCTTCATGGATTTATATCTTCAGATCTATCCTTTTCTAAATGAAATACTTGCTCTTTGTCAAGCTGAGGTAGGATTTAAGTTTCAGACAGTAGGAAATACCCAAGGCCAGGGGTCCTCAACTCTGACCCTATGAGGTCCGGAGCCTGTTGGTTTTCTTTTCTACCTGATAATTAATTGCACACACCTTGTGTCCCAGGTCTAAATCAGTCCCTGATTAGAGGGGAACAATGAAAAAATGCAGTGGAACTGGCTTCAAGGTCCAAAGTTGAATTTGAGGGCTCTATGCCTAAATGAGAAATGCACAAATGCAAGCAAAGTGATTTCGCTTTGTCTGTGCCAAAAGAAAGTACTTAAATCCAAATACAGGTTCTGGGGAATAATTAGTTTGGATTCCTATGCACTAAGCTGTTAGTTGCATTTGTTGTCCATTTCAATCATTATAAATCCCAGTAAATCACCACCATTAGTATTATGTAAATGCTTAACATTTAATTAAGGCCTTGCTTAGGTCTTTTGTTAATGTACTTTGGCATGTTCCCGGTTTGGGTGGTTTATGGTATGTTCTCTCGCCTCACCACCTGTTCAGAACACTGTTCCTGTTCACCACTAGAGGGCAGAAGAAGATTATTCCACTCAGAATCATATTATTTATATTTATTTAACCAGGCAAGTCAGTTAAGAACAAATTCTTATTTACAATGACGGCCTACTGGGGAACAGTGGGTTAACCGCCTTGTTCAGGGACAGAATGACAGATTTTTACCTTGTCAGCTCAGGGATTCGATCCAGCAACCTTTCGGTTACTGGCCCACCACTAGGCTACCCTAGTGAGCCCTTGCCTTTCTCTCCTCTCCAAACTGGCATTATGACATTTATGAGCACCAATCACCCTGATGAAATTGATAGGCTTTTTTCTGCATGACGGTAGTGAACATGTTTGAGTGCCATTATACTCTGGCATAACATAAGAATTTATCTTGGAGTTGAGCTAGACTGCTTCAATTACTTTTTCATTAATGAGCTTCAATTATGTTATTTGCTAGTAATTTAGTCATTTGCTAGTTTACATTGAGGAGGGCTGTGTAAGTGAAGCAGACAGTCATTGCTCTGACAAGGTGAAATGATGGAGCTGCGTTATCCTCTAACCCTCAAGCACAGCTCAATACTCCTATTGCTCTCTCTTTCTCCCTCTCTGTCTTTGCCTCTCTGTGTCTTTCTCTTCCCCCTCTTTCTCTCCCTCACCCAACTGTGGGCTCTTGTCTCCCAGGGAGTTGCTGTAGGAGAGAGAGAGTGACAGAGAGCGAGAAAGAGTGAGCGACCTGTCTTACGTGCATCTGTCTGACAGGAATAAAAGCGTGATGATTTATGTGTCCCCGGTCCTCCTCCCAATAACACAGGGCTGGAACAGCCGTCTGGAGCACTGAACTGAAAGACAACCTGCAGTCTCTCTCTCTCTCTGTCGGTCTGTCTGTCTCTCTCTCTCTCGCTCGCTCACTCTCTCTGCCTCAGCAGACAGGAGCTGGCATCCAGCTCAGGGAGAGAGACCAGTCTTACCAAACGCATTACTCCTCTCTATACTGCTCTCCAGGCTGAGACTCCACAATGAGCTGCTCTCCCTTGGGGCATATCTTTCTCTTAAAGCAGTCATATGTAACTATAAATTGTCACCAAAGTAAATACACTTTAACTGCACAGGTAAAAGGGCAACTTTGACTATATAAATGAACTCCTCTGTTCTCCTTTCCCTCTCACTCAAGCCCTCTCTCTCCTTTTCTCCCTCAAACACTGTCGACATGAGGGCCTTTGGCCCCTGTGGCCCAGGTCGAACCCCAGTTGTTTTAATTGCTCTATCGTTTACCTTCCTTCTCTGCCTCAGTCACAGTGGAAAATGTGTGTGTTCTGATGCAATAATGATGTTATACACTGAGTATATAAAACGTTATGAACATCTACTCTTTTCATGACAGACTGAGCAGGTGAATCCAGGTGAAAGCTATGATCCCTTATTGATGTCACTTGTTAAATCCACTTCAAGAAGTGTAGATGAAGGGGAGGAGACAGGTTAAAAGATAGTTAAGCCTTGAGACAATTGAGACAGGCATTGTATATGTGTGCCATTCAGAGGGTGAATGGGCAAGACAAAGATTTAAGTGCCTTTGAACGGGGTATGGTATTAGGTGCCAGGCGCAGCGGTTTGTTTCTAGAACTGCAACGCTGCTGGGTTTTTCATTATCAACAGTTTCCTGTGTGTATGAAGAATGGTCCATCACTCAAAGGACATCCAGCCAAACTGAAGATCTCGTACAACGCTGTGTACTACTCCCTTTCACAGAACAACGCAAACTGGCCCTAACCAGAAAAGAAAGAGGAGTGGGAGGCACAACTGGGCAAGAGGACAAGTACATTAGAGTGTCTAGTTTGAGAAACAGATGCCTCACAAGTCCTCAACTGGCAGCTGACGAGTTTCAGAAAAAAAGTTCTTTGTTTCTGGCCATTTTGAGCCTGTAATTGAACCCACAAATGCTGATGCTCCAGATACTCAACTAGTCTAAAGAAGGTCAGTTTTATTGCTTCTTTAATCAGAACAATAGTTTTCAGCTGTGCTAATATAATTGCTAAATAGTTTTCTAATGATCAATTAGCCTTTTAAAATGACAAACTTGGATTAGCTAACACAACGTGCCATTGGAACACAGGAGTGATGGTGGCTGATAATGGGCCTCTGTATGCCTATGTAGATATAACATAAAAATCAGCCATTTCCAGCTACAATAGTCATTTACAACATTAACAATGTCTACACTGTATTTCTGATCAATTTGATGTTATATTAATGGACAAAAAATGTGCTTTTCTTTCAAAAACAAGGACATTTCTAAGTGACCCCAAACTTTTGAACAGTAGTGTTTACAAAGACATTTCAATAGAAAACAGGTAAAATGAAACGAAATGCACCTAGTTTGCTGTCTTTCCAGTTTCAGTTTGAAGTGATTGTGTTAGCTGTGTAGTTGGCTAGCTCCTCTGATCAGTGTCCTGGCGAGAGAGCAAATGTTCTATGCCAGGCGAAATCTCGCATCATTAGCTCATTGTTATGGATGTATCCAAATAAATGTCACTAGAAAACAGCTTAAGCAAACGCAAATGCAGCCAATTTGCTGTTATTCTGACTGCACTGTTTGACTCTAAGTTAGCCGTTATTGGCTAACTAGCAAGCTAGGGATAAGAACGTTGCCAGCTAGCATGGCAACGGAACATTTAGAACAAACGCCTGGATCTAGAACAAAGATATAGAACAAAAAGACTTTATGACTAGGTCGTGTCTCTGGCAACCTAACAGATAGAATGAATGACCTGCCGGCTTGTGTAGCAAGTAGCAACCCTAGATTTGTGTCTGGACTATATCTCCTGGAAGAATTAAATAGTAGGAGTACATTCATCAAAATCATTATTTGAATATGTTGGTAACCCTTTGTGTAAAAGCGATAATACCCTCGAAGCCGGTGTTTGGAGGATATATTGGCACAACCTTTTCTCGGGTATAACAACACCCGTGCCAATATATCCTCCAAACACCGGCTTCTCTGACATTCTCACTTAAACACCCTCATCTGACTCGCTGGCACAGATGGAGAAGGGAAAGACAAAATGGAAGATTTACTCTGCACGTGTGATGGAATGTAGGCTTCCTCCCTCCCTCTCTCTAACGTGGACACATGGGCACAGTCTGTTATTTAATACTGGGTTGGACTGTGTATCTAGTCCAGGGTTCCCCTCACTAACATCAATATCTACAGTCCAAAATACTCCTCAAACAACCCCCCTCCCCAAAAAAAAGGGAGATGAGACTGGTACACATGTCAGTGTGGGTAAATGTAACTGGGTGTTGTTTAGAAGATGGAATCCTATTGATTCACATCTGCTTGTCCATTGCTATGTTTACATAATGGGATCAATGAGTAGCAGGGAGGCCTGGCGGATATAATGGGCCCTGTTGACCTTTGTGTGTTTGTCCTGACCTGTCCCTGTGTGTAGAGGTCTGTGTGGTGTGTGTGTGTGGGGGAGAGGGAGGGAGAATATAAAAAGGTGTGTGTTGGGGGTGAGGTATCTGGTGTCAGCACATAGTTGGAGCTGGTATTGGCTGTGCAGACAGGCTGAGGGAAAGGAGACACAGCTGTTGCATGCTGTTCCTACCAGGCAGGCAGGAACCAACCTTCACACTACAGCCTCCTCGTTTCCCTTAGAACCCCTATCCTGCTGGGACCAGCTCCGTCTGATAATCCACCCCCCGCTGGAGCAGTTAGCCTGATCTAACTCACCGGCACCACCTTGATTAGCACCCCCCGTTTATACTCCACAAACCATGTGTACTGAGGTATTTGTTGAGGCAGTAGACAGGAAGCTTTCCATGTTGAAAGAGCAACCAAACCTGACAGTGTCCCTATAGCACTAAGAAGGCCAATAGAATGAGATCAGAGACATCATTTAAAAGGCATCATTGGATAAAACATTACAATGATGGAATTTGCAAGCCCGTGTCCCTCACTGACTTACTCATATTCTGAACTCAGCTTTGTGACTCAACTATTATTACACATGTCATTGGTTTAGCTTGTTGTCGTAGGCTATGTGCAAGGCCATCGTAGGCTATGTGCAAGGCCATCGTAGGCTATGTGCAAGGCCATCCCAAAGTCATTTAACAGACTCAAGTCTGTGCTGAACTGTTTGATGGTTTTCTGTCATGAACATGAAGTCCTCCACACACATCATGATACAGACACATGCCCCGCCGTTCAGTCTACAGGACGTAGAGACTAGCTTACTGTGTCTGTCTCTGTCAGAACCCTCACATTGGACATTACTGGCCTTGTTTTGCCGTGGTTGGAGATTGAAGTTTATGATATATGTTTATGCTGGCTCTCCCCTCTTTTTGTCAGTAAGCTCTCTCTGGTTGATGTGTTTGTCAGGACTATGAACGAGGGTCTCTCCTCTCACACACACACGCATGTATGCACACACTCCCCTCATACACACTCCCAGTGGGATGCAGTTTGGCAGGTGCTCCTCGACAGCTCCTGGTGTATATCTGAGAACACGCCTGGTGGCCTCCACTAGAACAACAAGCAGAGGTACTGATGACTAATGGACTTGGATGAGGAGGTAGACTCTGGATGAGTACACAGGCAGGATGGAGACAGACAGACACCCCACGTACAGGTCCCAGGGTCTTATCCTTGGTCTTATCCTTGGCTGTTTGCAAAAATAAATTTCTTGAACAATGGTGCAGATGCAGAGTTTGGTAACAGAATGATCTGCAATGATCTTCAAGAAAATGTGTACAAAAAGAGTTGTGTGGTTTAACTTTGCCATCATTGGTATTTGTTTGGCATACATTATTAAGTGAATAATCTGAGTCTCAGCATCACTCTGTTACCGTGGAATTGCCCCTATGCTAGTATTTATTATTGCCCCTATGCTAGTATAATTATTTATTATTTTACACCATGTTTTCTCCCCAGTTTCGTGGTATCCAATTGGTAGTTACAGTCTTGTCTCATCTCTGCAACTCCCGTACGGACTCGGGAGAGGCAAAGGTCGAGAGCCGTGCGTCCTCTGAAACACAACCCAGCCAAGCCGCACTGCTTCTTGACACAATGCCCACATAAACCGGGAGCCACACCAATGTGTCAGAGGAAACACTGTACACCTGGCGACCATGTCAGCTTGCACTACGCCCGGCCCACCACAGGAGTCGCTAGTGCGCGATAGGACAAGGACATCCCTGCCGGCCAAACCCTCCCCTAACCCGGACGACGCTGGGCCAATTGCCTTAAACCACTGCCTTGGACCACTGCGCCACGCGGGATCCCCGCCCTATGCTAGTATGTCTTACTACCCACTCTGATGGGTATTAAACCCAAACCAAAGTGACCAGAAGACAATGAAGTGATTACAGCTTTTCACCCATTTATAATTATTTCCCAGGCCTCTGACCTATCAGAGAAGCAGCAGGGACACCTGAGCCTGATGTCAGTGTGCACCAGAGCCAGGCCAGGTCTGTAGCAGACACACGTGTACACAGGAAGCATGGATTCACAACCAATAACACTCTGACAGGGTTATTACAGCTGTATATCTATTATCCAGGGCTAGGAGATTGTTACGTTTACAGCGTTGTGTTGTTTTTACTGGTTTCCCTTAGCGTCAACTGTACTGTGAGCAGAGTTTTGGTGTCATGGTCAGTGGTGTGGTTGTGACCAACATGGCTGCCGTTAGCGATCGGTAATGAGCGTATATGTCTCCAGGTCTGGGGGCTATGCTTTCTTCCCACAATTTTCTGCATGTTTGCCTCAATCCGAGCAGAAAACGATCCGGGCCTCACATGTGTTTCCAATAAGGACTGCATGCCTGGCGAGGAATTCAGAATCACAGAGTGGGGAGGGGGGGTCAAAAGAGGGGAGGAGACTGGAGGGGGTCAAAAGAAGGAGAGAGGAGAAGAGACTGGAGGGGGTCAAGAGAAGGAGCGAGGGAGATACTGGAGGGGGTCAAGACAAGGGGAGAGACTGAGGGGGTCAAGAGAAGGAGAGAGGGGGAGAGACTGGAGGGGGATCAAGAGAAGGAGAGAGGGGGTAGAGAATGAAGGGGGGGTCAAGAGAAGGAGAGAGGGGGGAGAGAGAGTGGAGGTGGGTCAAAAGAAGGAGAAAGGGTGGAGGGGGTCAAGAGAAAGGGAGGGGGAGAGTGAAGGGGGGTCAAAAGAAGAGAGGGGGAGACTGGAGGGGGTTCAGGAGAAGGAGAGAGGGGGGAGAGACTGGAGGGGGTCAAGAGAAGGAGAGAGGGAGGAGAGACTGGAGGGGGTTCAAGAGAAAGAGAGGGGGAGAGTGGAGGGGGTTCAGGAGAAGGAGAGAGGGGTGAGAGATTGGAGGGGGTCAAGAGAAGGAGAGATGGGGAGAGACTGGAGGGGGTCAAGAGAAGAGGGGAGTGGAGAGGGGGAGATACTAGAGGGGTGTTCAAGAAAAGGAGAGAGGGTGAAGAGACTGGAGGGGGTCAAGATAAGGCTTGAGGGGAGAGACTGGAGGTAGGTCAAAAGAAGGAGAGAGGGGTAGATACTGGAGGGGGGTCAAGAGAAGGAGAGAGGGGGGAGAGAAAAGGAGAGACGGGGAGAGACTGGAGGGGGTCAAGAGAAGAAGAGAGGAGAGGGGGAGATACTGGAGGAAGGTCAAGAGAAGGAGAGTGGGGGGAGAGTCTGGAGGGGGGTCAAGAGCAGGAGAGAGGGGGAGAGACTGGAGTGGAGGTCAAGAAAAGGATAGAGGGGGAGACTGGAGGGGGGTTCAAGAGAGGGGGAGAGTCTGGAGGGGGTCAAGAGCAGGAGAGAGGGGGATGGACTGGAGGGGGTCAAAAGAAGGAGAGGGGGAGAGACTGGAGGGGGGGCAGGAGAAGGAGGAGAGACTGGAGGGGGGTCAAGAGAAGGATTGAGGGGAGAGACTGGAGGGGGTCAAAAGGAGAGAGGGTGAAGAGACTGGAGAAGGTCAAGATAAGGAGAGAGGGGAGTCAAGAGAAGGAGAGAGGGGGAGAGACTGGAGGGGGTCAAAATAAAAGAGGGGGGAGAGACTGGAGGGGCGTCAAGAGAAGGAGAGCGGGGGGATAGTAGGAGGGGTTGAGAGGGGTGGTCATGAGAGGGTAGGAGAGACTGGAGGGGTTGGGGGGGGTCATGAGAGGGTAGGAGAGATTGGGGGGGAGAGGGGTGGTCAAGAAAGAAATAAAGCAATACAGACATAGAGGCTGAAGAACTGAATAATCCATGTCCACAATGTCAGTGCTGTTTCACCTGAGAATGGTGGGATGGAAGAGCGAGGCGGACGATACGTCTCTGTATCACTGTAGAGATGTCGGGAGGGAGCACCCTGTAATTAGAGGTTAACCTCACACTTGTTTAACAGCGCTATTTCAGGAGGGGAAACTGCTTAGCTGGATCCCTTTCCTCTCTCTCCACCCGGCTTGCTCTCATCCCTCTCATCACATGGCCATCTAATTCAATTTCAGCCAATTCAGGTGTTGAATTGAAAGTCATATTAATTAACAGTGTGTTCTAGCCTGGTCACTTTTAAATGGTAATGTCCTCTATGGATTTGAAAATGAATAACCAAATCTAGAATATTTGTAGAAATTATTTTCTGTAAGTAAGCTCCTGTATTTCTGAAGCATGGATGTGTGGCCTAGTTGTTCCCTGGAGGCTATAGTGCTGGGACGTTGGCCAGATGATGGCACCTGCTGCAGGCTGAGAACCCTGGCCCTGTAGGACCCCAGCAGCCTGGCCCTGTAGGACTCCAGCAGCCTGGCCCTGTAGGACCCCAGCAGCCTGGCCCTGTAGGACCCCAGCAGCCTGGCCCTGTAGAATCCCAGCAGCCTGGCCCTGTAGGCCCCCAGCAGCCTGGCCCTGTAGGACCCCAGAACCCTGGCCCTGTAGGATCCCAGCAGCCTGGCCCTGTAGGACCCCAGCAGCCTGGCCCTGTAGGACCCCAGCAGCCTGGCCCTGTAGGACCCCAGCAGCCTGGCCCTGTAGGACCCCAGCAGCCTGGCCCTGTAGGACCCCAGCAGCCTGGCCCTGTAGGACTCCAGCAGCCTGGCCCTGTAGGACTCCAGCAGCCTGTCCCTGTAGGACCCCAGCAGCCTGGCCCTGTAGGACCCCAGCAGCCTGGCCCTGTAGGACTCCAGCAGCCTGGCCCTGTAGGACCCCAGCAGCCTGGCCCTGTAGGACCCCAGCAGCCTGGCCCTGTAGGACCCCAGCAGCCTGGCCCTGTAGGACCCCAGCAGCCTGGCCCTGTAGGACCCCAGCAGCCTGGCCCTGTAGGACTCCAGCAGCCTGGCCCTGTAGGACTCCAGCAGCCTGGCCCTGTAGGACTCCAGCAGCCTGGCCCTGACCTGGGAGAGCAGAACTCTGCTGACATGTCTGTTTAGTTTAGCTCAGCTAACAGCTCCGCTAACAACTAAACCCCCACTGGAAACATCTAGACCAGCCCAGAGAGGTCAGGGGTCAGATGATGATGTCATGTCGAATGGAGAAGAAAAAACATTGACTATGTAATTAACGTAGCCATTCTCACCTCACCCCAACCCACTGGCTGTGGAACAGGTGACAGACAGGCTGAGGGGTGTGTCCATCTGCTTCCCTGGAGCAGTCATGTACTGTGATGTTGTAGCTAGGCTAATTGAGCATCTTCATTACTGAAAGGTAAATGATTGCTTTATCTATCCAGTCAGTGACTGCGAAATGCGGTTTGTTTCTGAGGAGTTCTGTACAGTCTTGTTGAGGAGTGATCAGGTTGGTTTCTCTCCTCCAGCAGTGTGTTTGACCCAGTCGGTGTGTTCGTACTGTCACTGCCAATCAGACCCCAGTTCTCTTTCTGAGGCTCTGCTATTCCCATCTGTGCTGAGTTTATCTGAATCCCAGCTGATAAAATGTGTGCGTGTTAGAGAGAGAGAGACTCCATGAGTCTGTGGCTCTGGGCTTGGCTCCCACAGTGCACACTGATGTATTTTTGGGGGGTGCACCAAGCCCGAAGGCTTTCTGTTTATGTGTAGAGCTGACAGAGGTAAAATGACGTGTTCTATTGGACTGAGCTTAATCTACTGTAATACTTTGATGTCGCTCCCTGGCTCCTCACCTCTCCTCTCCCCCAACCCTTCAGAGTCATTCCAGATTGTTCTGAAATAGTTTCTGTGGTTAGAAACAGATAAGATGAGCATTCCTTCAACATTATTTTTTTAAAATTGAATTTGATCTCTGAGAAATTAAGTAAATTGATTGCACCCACATTGGCCCTTTTTTTAATTTATAGGATTCACATAATATTCAATAAATATAGGACCCGACATCCGATTTGGACCACAAAAAGACGTGAAGAATCCAATAAAATGGTTAAAAGCCAACCACGGACCACCCCACACCAATCCCAACCCAACAACCAATATACAGTACAGCGTACTGTATAGTAGTACAGTGGGGGGGGAAAGTATTTGATCCCCTGCTGATTTTGTATGTTTGCCCACTTACAAAGAAATGATCAGTCTATCATTTTAATGGTAGGTTTATATGAACAGTGAGAGACAGAATAACAACAAAAATATCCAGAAAAACGCATGTCAAAAATTTTATAAAATGATTTGCATTTTAATGAGGGAAATAAGTATTTGACCCCTCTGCAAAACATGACTTAGTACTTGGTGGCAAAACCCTTGTTGGCTATCACAGAGGTCAGACGTTTCTTGTAGTTGGCCACCAGGTTTGCACACATCTCAGGAGGGATTTTGTCCCACTCCTCTTTGCAGATCTTCTCCAAGTCATTAAGGTTTTGAGGCTGATGTTTGGCAACTCGAACCTTCAGCTCCCTCCACAGATTTTCTATGGGATTAAGGTCTGGAGACTGGCTAGGCCACTCCAGGACCTTAATGTGCTTCTTCTTGAGCTACTCCTTTGTTGCCTTGGCCGTGTGTTTTGGGTCATTGTCATGCTAGAATACCCATCCACGACCCATTTTCAATGCCCTGGCTGAGGGAAGGAGGTTCTCACCCAAGATTTGACAGTACATGGCCCCGTCAAATGATGCAGTGAAGTTGTCCTGTCCCCTTAGCAGAAAAACACCCCCAAAGCATAATGTTTCCACCTCCATGTTTGACGGTGGAGATGGTGTTCTTGGGGTCATAGGCAGCATTCCTCATCCTCCAAACACGGCGAGTTGAGTTGATGCCAAAGAGCTCCATTTTGGTCTCATCTGACCACAACACTTTCACCAGTTGTCCTCTGAATCGTTCATTGGCAAACTTCAGACGGGCATGTATATGTATTCTTGAGCAGGGGGACCTTGCGGGCGCTGCAGGATTTCAGTCCTTCACAGCGTAGTGTGTTACCAGTTGTTTTCTTGGTGACAATGGTCCCAGCTGCCTTGAGATCATTGACAAGATCCTCCCGTGTAGTTCTGGGCTGATTCCTCATCGTTTTCATGATCATTGCACCCCCACGAGGTGAGATCTTGCATGGAGCCCCAGGCCGAGGGATATTGACAGTTCTTTTGTGTTTCTTCCATTTGTGAATAATTGCACCAAATGTTGTCACCTTCTCACCAAGCTGCTTGACGATGGTCTTGTAGCCCATTCCAGCCTTGTGTAGGTCTACAATCTTGTCCCTGACATCCTTGGATAGCTCTTTGGTCTTGGCCATGGTGGAGAGTTTGGAATCTGATTGATTGATTGCTTCTGTGGACAGGTGTCTTTTTTACAGGTAACAAGCTGCGGTTAGGAGCACTCCCTTTAAGAGTGTGCTCCTAATCTCAGCTCATTACCTGTATAAAAGACACCTGGGAGCCAGAAATCTTTCTCATTGAGAGGGGGTCAAATACTTATTTCCCTCATTAAAATGCAAATCAATTTATACAATTTTTCACATGCGTTTCTCTGGATATTTTTGTTGTTATTCTGTCTCTCACTGTTCAAATAAACCTGCCGTTAAAATTATAGACTGATCCTTTCTTTATCAGTGGGCAAACATACAAAATCAGCAGGGGATCAAATACTTTTTTCCCCCACTGTATGTAGCTGCAGTTTGGAGTATTGATTCTTCATCCTTTGAAACTACATACATGATTTCAGCATAATCTGAGATGGATAGTGTCAATCCTCTTGTGCTTTTTGAGGTTGAACTACCTTCACCTTCATAACCACTCACTCACTTTGTAACCTCCGACCCTCAGATTCTCCCTCAGCCCTCTAACCTACTACCTTGCCTGCTCTCTTTGTCTCCAGGCCTTCAATCCCCCCCCTCCCCCCCACCTTGCCCTTATCCAGCCCCGGCTCCATGCACCCCCAACCATTCATCCTCACCTCCATGCAGCCCCAGCCCTGTAGCTCCACCCATGCCATCAGTCGGCCGTAGATCTCTTCCCTAGCTGTCAGCACCTAATTGGTTGACCCAGAGGGCATCGTGTGTCATACCACAGGATAATTCATTGACTCCCTCTGACATCATCAGCGATGGCAGTGGATACATGCATAGAAAACTCCTCCATTTAGAGTGAGCACACTATTGTTACTAGTGTTCTGGTGTTGTACCACTCTTAAAGAACAACAGCACAATAGCTAAATTACACCGACCAGGCAAAGAGCCACACAACATCAAAGGGAATCACGTCTCTCATGTCGATGGAATTGCTCTCTTGAATGTTTGCCAGCCTGCTGCTTCCAGCTCCGCTTCCTCTCTCTCCCCTTGGCCAGAGCTCAGAACAAGTCTTCATTGGTTGGGAATATTATTGCCCTCCAACTCCACCAACACTTGTTGATCTGATGGGAAGCCGGGCCAGCTGGTCTGTAATTGGCTGGTTGGAGCACGGTGTGCTGGAGCGCTAGCCCTTGTTTGGCTTGTTGGAACACACACTCTGCGGTGTTGGGTCGTGGCATTCAAATCTGTCTGGTAGAATTCTTTAGCAAGTGGATTAACACTTGTGCTGGGCTACGTCTGTACAGAACCAGAGGGGAAGGGAGGACTGGGTGATTTAAAACCCACTGAGCACTCCTTAGTTAACCCCCTATACTGAGCACTCCTTAGTTAACCCCCTATACTGAGCACTCCTTAGTTAACCCCCTATACTGAGCACTCCTTAGTTGACCCCCTATACTGAGCACTCCTTAGTTAACCCCCTATACTGAGCACTCCTTAGTAAACCCCCTATACTGAGCACTCCTTAGTTAACCCCCTATACTGAGCACTCCTTAGTTAACCCCCTATACTGAGCACTCCTTAGTTAACCCCCTATACTGAGCACTCCTTAGTTAACCCCCTATACTGAGCACTCCTTAGTTAACCCCCTATACTGAGCACTCCTCAGTTAACCCCCTATACTGAGCACTCCTCAGTTAACCCCCTATACTGAGCACTCCTCAGTTAACCCCCTATACTGAGCACTCCTCAGTTAACCCCCTATACTGAGCACTCCTCAGTTAACCCCCTATACTGAGCACTCCTCAGTTAACCCCCTATACTGAGCACTCCTCAGTTAACCCCCTATACTGAGCACTCCTCAGTTAGCCCCCGACACAGAGCACTCCTCAGTTAGCCCCCGACACAGAGCACTCCTCAGTTAGCCCCCGACACAGAGCACTCCTCAGTTAGCCCCCGACACAGAGCACTCCTCAGTTAGCCCCCGACACAGAGCACTCCTCAGTTAGCCCCCGACACAGAGCACTCCTCAGTTAGCCCCCGACACAGAGCACTCCTCAGTTAGCCCCCGACACAGAGCACTCCTCAGTTAGCCCCCGACACAGAGCACTCCTCAGTTAGCCCCCGACACAGAGCACTCCTCAGTTAGCCCCCGACACAGAGCACTCCTCAGTTAGCCCCCGACACAGAGCACTCCTCAGTTAGCCCCCGACACAGAGCACTCCTCAGTTAGCCCCCGACACAGAGCACTCCTCAGTTAGCCCCCGACACAGAGCACTCCTCAGTTAGCCCCCCGACACAGAGCACTCCTCAGTTAGCCCCCGACACAGAGCACTCCTCAGTTAGCCCCCGACACAGAGCACCCTCAGTTAGCCCCCGACACAGAGCACTCCTCAGTTAGCCCCCGACACAGAGCACTCCTCAGTTAGCCCCCGACACAGAGCACTCCTCAGTTAGCCCCCGACACAGAGCACTCCTCAGTAAACCCTCGACACAGAGCACTCCTGGTGTGAAGTGCACCAGTCCCTCCTGCAGCACATCACCCCCACAACATGATGCTGCCACCCCCATCCTTCACGGTTGGGATGGTGTTCTTCGGCTTGCAAGCCTCCCCCTTTTTCCTTCAAACATAACGATGGTCATTATGGGCAAACAGTTCTATTTTTGTTTCATCAGACCAGAGGACATATGTCCAAAAAGTACGATCTTTGTCCCCATGTGCAGTTGCAAACCGTAGTCTGGCTTTTTTTATAGCGGTTTTGGAGCAGAGGCTTCTTCCTTGCTGAGCGGCCTTTCAGGTTATGTCGATATAGGACTTGTTTTACTGTGGATATAGATACTTTTGTACCTGTTTCCTCCAGCATCTTCACAAGGTCCTTTGCTGTTGTTCTGGGATTGATTCGCACCAAAGTACGTTCATCTCTAGGAGACAGAACGCATCTCCTTCCTGAGCGGTATGACGGCTGCGTGGTCCCATGGTGTTTATACTTGTGTACTATTGTTTGTACAGATGAACGTGGTACCTTCAGGCGTTTGGAAATTGCTCCCATGGATGAACCAGACTTGTGGAGGTCTCCAATTGTTTTCTGAGGTCTTGGCTGATTTCTTTTGATTTTCCCATGATGTCAAGCAAAGAGGCACTGAGTTTGAAGGTAGGCCTTGAAATACATCCACAGGTACACCGCCAATTGACTCAAATGATGTCAATTAGCCTATCAGAAGCTTCTAAAGCTATGACATCATTTTCTGGAATTTTCCAAGCTGTTTAAAGGCACAGTCAACTTAGTGTATGTAAACTTCTGACATACTGGAATTGTGATACAGTGAAATAATCTGTCTGTAAACAATTGTTGGAGAAATTACTTGTGTCATGCACACAGTAGATGTCCTAACCGACTTGCCAAAACTATAGTTTGTTAACAAGAAATTTGTAGAATGGTTGAAAAACGAGTTTTAATGACTCCAACCTAAGTGTATGTAAACTTCCGACTTCAACTGTATATTTAGGCAGGGAGTCCCATTGAGACCAAGGTTTCTTTTTCAAAGGAGCTCTGCATGACAAGACCAACATAAACCTCAGTAAATTTGACAACAGAAAGAGAGAGAGAGAGAGTGTGTGGTGTGGCTGGTGGCCAGTGGATCCAGTGTGCAGTCTGGCTGCATTAGCAGGTAATAAATGTGGACTTAAGCTCTGGGCCGCTCTCTCTCTCTCTCCCCCTCCTTTGTCCCTACCTCATATGGGTCGTCACATGGCCCATGGTGCTCTGCTCTCTCTTCCTGCTCATTCAGACCATGCTGATGGCTAAACCATCTGAGTCCCATCTGCTTCATGTTGCGCCCCAAGGCCTCCCTCCCCAACCCTGCTCTATAATCCCACCAATATGGCCGCTGTCTGTCTACCAGGCTTTCCCTCCCCAGCTCCAGCCCCGCTCTAAACCCCCTAACCACCCATAATATGGCCGCCATCTGTCTCCCAGGCCCTCCATCCCCAGCTCCAGCCCGCTCTATAACCCCTTCAATATGGCCACTGTCTGTCTCCTCTGTCTGCTCTCTGGATAGCAAAAACACCTCTGTCCGCTACATAGGAAATGGCTCTCACTTCCATGTACCTTTTTGAAGTTCTGCCCTAACCTCTTCCCAGGAAGTGAAGAACCTCATAGCCTTCTGTCTTGCAGACTATAGTCTACCTTTGATTCCCTGTCTCTCCTCCTTGAAATGTCACAGGTTTCCTTACTCGTCTACCAGGTCCTTTCCTCATCTATCCATCCTGAGGAGCACAGCTGTCCCCATTCTGCTGGAGATTTGATCTCTCCCCCTCTCTTTCTTGCCTCCTGGAACTGGGGTTACTGACTTCTCCTTTCTTTCTGATTGTGAGAGCTCCTAAACCAGCCCCTGTCAGGCCCTTAGGCCTGCAGTGTAGTCCCTGCTCCAGTGCTGCTCAGAACAGAGGGAGAAACAGAGGGAGACAAAGAGGTAGACGACTAGACAGGCTTGGGGGTCGGAATGGTGCAGGAAAAGGCTTAGTGGTGCAGGTGGGCAGCATTTAAAACGTGTAAAAGACAGAGTGCTCCAGCAGCACCAGTCCAGCTGTGTCTGAGCCCAGAGGTGTGTCTCTGTCTGTCTGGATCTGATTGAGGGAATAGAGGAAAAGGCTCACGCGTCATTGGAAAAGTCTGATCAATGTCTGATCTAATAGACTGGAACCGCCAGTCCGTAAGAATGGAAAAGACGTTGAGTGAAGACAACAGAATCAAATAAAAATAGTTTTCCTACCCATTTGTCTACTCTTAGCTACTGTAGTTAGTGCTGGCTGTTAGGGTACAGTAGTAGATCAAATCAAATGTATTTATAAAGCCCTTCTTACATCAGCTGATATCTCAAAGTGCTGTACAGAAACCCAGCCTAAAACCCCAAACAGCAAGCAATGCAGGTGTAGAAGCACGGTGGCTAGAAAAAACTCCCGAGAAAGGCCAGAACCTAGGAAAAAAACCTAGAGAGTAACCAGGCTGTGAGGGGTGGAGATTATAACAGCACATGGCCAAGATGTTCAAATGTTCATAGATGACCAGCAGGGTAAAATAATAATAATAATCACAGTGGTTGTCAAGGGTGTAACAGGTCAGCAACTCAGGAGTAAATTTCAGTTGGCTTTTCATAGCCGATCATTCAGAGTATCTCTCCTGCTGTCTCTAGAGAGTTGAAAACAGCAGGTCTGGGACAGGTAGCACATCCGGTGAACATGTCAGGGTTCCATAGCCGCAGGCAGTACAGTTGAAACTGGAGCAGCAGCACGGCCAGGTGGACTGGGGACAGCAAGTAGTCATCAGGCCAGGTAGTCCTGAGGCATGGTCCTAGGGCTCAGATCCTCCAAGAGAGAGAAAGAGAGAATTAGAGAGAGCATACTTAAATTCACACAGGGCACCGGATAAGACAGGAGAAATACTCCAGATATAACAGACTGACCCTAGCCCCCCGACACAAACTACTGCAGCATAAATACTGGAGGCTGAGACAGGAGGGGTCGGGAGACACTGTGGCCCCATCCGACGATACCCCCGGACAGGGCCAAACAGACAGGATATAATCCCACCCACTTTTCCAAAGCACAGCCCCCACACCACTAGAGCGATATCTTCAACCACCAACTTACCATCCTGAGACAAGGCCGAGTATAGCCCAAAAAGATCTCCGCCACGGCACAACTCAAGGGGGGGCGCCAACCCAGACAGGAAAATCCGTCAGTGACTGAACCCACTCAAGTGACGCACACCTCCTAGTGACGGCATGGAAGAGCACCAGTAAGCCAGTGACTCAGCCCCTGTAATAGGGTTAAAGGCAGAGAATCCCAGTGGTGAGAGGGGAACCGGCTAGGCAGAGACAGCAAGGGCGGTTCGTTGCTCCAGTGCCTTTCCGTTCACCTTCACACTCCTGGGCCAGACTACACTCTCAATCATAGGACCTACTGAAGAGATGAGTCTTGAATAAAGACTTAAAGGTTCAGACCGAGTCTGCGTCTCTCACAAGGGTAGGCAGACCATTCCATAAAAATGTAGCTCTATAGGAGAAAGCCCTGCCTCCAGCTGTTTGCTTAGAAATTCTAGGGACAGTAAGGAGGCCTGCGTCTTGTGACCGTAGTGTACGTGTAGGTATGTACGGCAGGACCAAATCAGAGAGATAGGTAGGAGCAAGCCCATGTAATGCTTTGTAGGTTAGCAGTAAACCCTTCAAATCAGCCCTTGCCTTAACAGGAAGCCAGTGTAGAGAGGCTAGCACTGGAGTAATATGATCCAATTTTGGGGTTCTAGTCAGGATTCTAGCAGCCGTATTTAGCACTAACTGAAGTTTATTTAGTGCTTTATCCTGGTAGCCGGAAAGTAGAGCATTACAGTAGTCCAACCTAGAAGTAACAAAAGCATGGAGGAATTTTTGTCTCATTTTTGAACAGAAAGTTTCTGATTTTTGCAATGTTACGTAGATGGAAAAAGGCTGTCCTTGAAACAGTCTTGATATGTTCGTCAAAAGAGAGATCAGGGTCCAGAGTAACTCCGAGGTCCTTCACAGTTTTATTTGAGACGACTGTACAACCATCAAGATTAATTGTCAGATTCAACAGAAGATTTCTTTGTTTCTTGGGACCTAGAACAAGCATCTCTGTTTTGTCCGAGTTTAAATGTAGAAAATTTGCAGCCATCCACTTCCTTATGTCTGAAACACAGGCTTCCAGCGAGGGCAAATTTGGGGCTTCACCATGTTTCATCGAAATGTACAGCTGTGTGTCATCCGCATAGCAGTGAAAGTTAACATTATGTTTTCAAATGACATAGCCAAGAGGTAAAATATATAGTGAAAACAATAGTGGTCCTAAATCGGAACCTTGAGGAACACCGAAATTTACACACAATAGGACAAACCATCCACAGAGACAAACTGATATCTTTCCGACAGATAAGATCTAAACCAGGCCAGAACTTGTCTGTGTAGACCAATTTGGGTTTCCAATCTCTCCAAAAGAATGTGGTGATCGATGGTATCAAAAGCAGCACTAAGGTCTAGGTAGGAGCACAAGGACAGATGCAGAGCCTTGGTCTGACGCCATTAAAAGGTAATTTACCACCTTCACAAGTGCAGTCTCAGTGCTATGATGGGGTCTAAAACCAGACTGAAGCGTTTCGTATATATTGTTTGTCTTCAGGAAGGCAGTGAGTTGCTGCGCAACAGCTTTTTCAAAAACAATTGAGAGGAATGGGAGATTTGATATAGGCCGATTTTTAAAAAATATATTTTCTGGGTCAAGGTTTGGCTTTTTCAAGAGAGGCTTTATTACTGCCACTTTTATTGAGTTTGGTACACATCCGGTGGATAGAGAGCCGTTTATTATGTTCAACATAGGAGGGCCAAGCACAGGAAGCAGCTCTTTCAGTAGTTGGAATAGGGTCCAGTATGCAGCTTGAAGGTTTAGAGGCCATGATTATTTTCATAATTGTGTCAAGAGATATAGTACTAAAACACTTTAGTGTCTCCCTTGATCCTAGGTCCTGGCAGAGTTGTGCAGACTCAGGACACCTGAGCTTTGGAAGAATACGCAGATTTAAAGAGGAGTCCGTAATTTGCTTTCTAATTATCATTATCTTTTCCTCAAAGAAGTTCATGACTTTTTCACTGCTGAAGTGAAAGCCATCCTCTCTTGGGGAATGCAGCTTTTTAGTTAGCTTTGCGACAGTATCAAAATAAATGTTGGATTATTTTCCTCAATTAAGTTGGAAAAATAGGATAATCGAGCTGCAGTGAGGGCTCTTCGATACTGCACGGTACTGTCTTTCCAAGCTAGTCGGAAGACTTCCAGTTTGGTGGGGCGCATTTCCGTTCCAATTTTCTGGAAGCTTGCTTCAGAGCTTGGGTAATTTCTGTATACCAGGGAGCTAGTTTCTTATGACAAATGTTTTTTGTTTTCAGGGGTGCGACTGCATCTAGGGTTTTGTGCAAGGTTAAATTGAGTTCCTCAGTTAGGTGGCTAACTGATTTTTGTACTGTGACGTCCTTTGGTAGGCAGAGGGAGTCCAGAAGGGCATCTAGGAATATTTGGGTTGTCCGAGAATTAATAGCACGACTTTTGATGATCCTTGGTTGGGGTCTGAGCAGATTATTTGTTGCGATTGCAAACGTAATAAAATGGTGGTCCGATAGTCCAAGATTATGAGGAAAAACATTAAGATCCACAACATTTATTCCACGGGACAAAACTAGTTCCAGAATATGACTGTGGCAGTTAGTAGGTCCAGAGACATGTTGGACAAAACCCACTGAGTCGATGATGGCTCCGAAAGCCTTTTGGAGTGGGTCTGTGGACTTTTCCATGTGAATATTAAAGTCACCAAAAATTAGAATATTATCTGCTATGACTACAAGGTCCGATAGAAATTCAGGGAACTCAGTGAGGAATGCTGTATATGGCCCAGAAGGCCTGTAAACAGTAGCTATAAAAAGTGATTGAGTAGGCTGAATAGATTTCATGACTAGAAGCTCAAAAGACGAAAACGTCGTTTTTCTTTTGGTAAATTGAAATTTGCTATCATAAATGTTAGCAACGCCTCCGCCTTTATGGGATGCGCGGGGGATATGGTCATTAGTGTAACCAGGAGGTGAGGCCTCATTTAACACAGTAAATTAATCAGGCTTAAGCCATGTTTCAGTCAGGCCAATCACATCAAGGTTATGATCAGTGATTAGTTTATTGACTATAACTGCCTTGGAAGTGAGGGATCTAACATTAAGTAGTCCTATTTTGAGATGTGAGGTATCACAATCTCTTTCAATAATGTCAGGAATGGAGGAGGTCTTTATTCCAGTGAGATTGCTAAGCCAAACACTGCCATGTTTAGTTTTGCCCAACCTAGGTCGAGGCACAGACACGTCCCAATGGGGATAGCTGAGCTGACTACACTGACTGTGCTAGTGGCAGACTCCACTAAGCTGGCAGGCTGGCTAACAGCCTGCTGCCTGGCCTGCACCCTATCTCATTGTGGAGCTAGGGGAGTTAGAGCCCTGTCTATGTTTGTAGATAAGATGAGAGCACCCCTCCAGCTTAGATGGAGTCGTCACTCCTCAACAAGCCAGGCTTGGTCCTGTTTGTGGGTGATCCCAGAAATAGGGCCAATTATCTACAAATTCTATCTTTTGGGAGGGGCAGAAAACAGTTTTCAACCAGCGATTGAGTTGTGAGACTGCTGTAGAGCTCATCACTCCCCCTAACTGGGAGGGGGCCAGAGACAAGTTCTCGATGCCGACACATCTTTGTAGCTGATTTACACGCTGAAGCTATGTTGCGCTTGGTGACCTCTGACTATTTCATCCTAACATCGTTGGTGCCGACGTGGATAACAGTATCCCTGTACTCTCTACACTTGCCAGTTTTAGCTTTAGCCAGCACCATCTTCAGATTAGCCTTAACGTCGGTAGCCCTGCCCCCTTGTAAACAGTGTATGATCGCTGGATGATTCGTTTTAAGTCTAATACTGCAGGTAATGGAGTCGCCAATGACTAGGGTTTTCAATTTGTCAGAGCTAATGGTGGGAGGCTTCGGCGTCTCAGACCCCGTAACGGGAGGAGTAGAGACCAGAGAAGGCTCGGCCTCTGACTCCGACCCGCTGCTTAATGGGGAGAACTGGTTGAAAGTTTCTGTCGGCTGAATGAGCAACACCGGTTGAGCATTCCTACAGCATTTCCCTCCAGAAGCCATGAGAAAGTTGTCCGGCTGCAGGGACCGTGCGATGGAATTTATTCTACTATCTGTACTTACTGGTGGCACAGACGCTGTTTCATCCTTTCCTACACTGAAATTACCCTAGCCTAACGATTGCATCTGAAGCTGCGGCGATCGTTCTCCTGTATATTATGAGTACAGCAATTAGAAGGCATCATGTTAATGTTACTACTTAGCTTCAGCTGTGGGAGGTCCTGACGAACCATGTCCAGATAAAGCGTCTGGAGTGAAAAAGTTGAATGAAAAAAAGTCGAGCGAGGGGAAAAACAAAAAATATAAACGGTAATTAAAAAGTAAAATCCGTAAAGGTGTCAGGTAGCAAAGTAAGGTTAGCAACAAAAACGCACAGCAGCACATAAACAAGTCTACAAGTTGTGACCGGAAATAACGTGTAGACAGGGATATTTAAATTCACCACCTTTTCACTGTCTCACTATCCACATGCTTGTCATCAGTATGCAGGGCTGAAGCCTGACCTATTAAAGTCATTTGCCAGATTGCAGCCAACTGCAAGCCCTCCAATCAGACTCAATGTATTTTGACATGTTTTTCCTGCCGTCGAGTGAGTGGCTAAGGGCCTGTGATGGCCTGAAGCATCTCTGAATACTAATGCAGTTAAGAGTACACACACACCCTCTAAATGACTGTCGCCCTGTCGCACTCACCCATGTCATCATGAAGTGCTTCGAGAGGCTGGTCTTTACCCACATCAAGGCATGGTACACTGCACCCACTCCGATTTGCCTTCCACTCAAACAGATCCACGGAAGATGCCATTTCCATCGCTACTCACACGGCCCTAACACATCTGGACAAGAGGAACATCTATACTTTGCCTTCGGGAAAGTATTCAGACCCCTTGACTTTTTCCACATTTTGTTATGTTACAGCTTAATTTTAAAATTTAATATATTATGAGAAAAAAAACAAATCTACATACAATACCATAACGACAAAGCCAAAACAGGTTTAGATTTTTTTTGTGTTAAAATAAACTGATATCATATTTACATAAGTATTCAGACCCTTTACTCAGTACTTTGTTGAAGCACCTTTGGCAGCGATTACAGCCTCAAGTCTTATTGGATATAATGCTACAAGCTTGGCACACCTGTATTTGGGGAGTTTCTCCCATTCTTCTCTGCAGATCCTCTCAAGCTCTATCAGGTTGGATGGGGAGCGTTGCTTCAGATCTCTCCAGAGATGTTTGATCGGGTTCAAGTCCGGGCTCTGGCTGGGCCAATCAAGGACATTCAAAGACTTGTACAGAAGCCACTCTGCTTTGTCTTGGCTGTGTGCTTAGGGTCATTGTCCTGTTGGAAGCTGAACCTTCGCCCCAGTCTGAGGTCCTGAGTGCTCTGGAGCAGGTTTTCATCACCGTTCATCTTTGCCTCGATCTTGACTAGTCTCCCAGTCCCTGCCGCTGAAAAACATCCCCACAGCATGATGCTGCCACCACCATTCTTCAACGTAGGGATGGTGCCAGGTTTCCTCCAGATGTGACACTTGGCATTCAGACCAAAGAGTTGAATCTTGGTTTCATCAGACCAGAGAATCTTGTTTCTCATGGTCTGAGAGTCTTTAGGTGCCTTTTGGCAAACTCCAAGCGGGCTGTCATGTGCCTTTTTACTGAGGAGTGGCTTCTGTCTGACCACTCTACCATAAAGGCCTGATTGGTGGAGTGCTGCAGAGATGGTTGTCCTTCTGGAAGGTTCTCCCATCTCCACAGTAGATCTCTAAAGCTATGTCAGAGTGACCTTCAGGTTCTTGGTCACCTCCCTGACCAAGGCCCTTGTCCCCCGATTGCTTAGTTTGGCCAGGCGGCCAGCTCTAGGAAGAGTCTTGGTGGTTCCAAACTTCTTCCATTTAAGAATGATGGAGGTCACTGTTTTTGTGGACCTTCAATTCTGCAGAAATGTTTTGGTACTCTTCCCCAGATCTGTGCCTCGACACAATCCTGTCTCGGAGCTCTATAGACAATTCCTTCGACCTCATGGCTTGTTTTTTGCTCTGACATGCACTGTCAACTGTGGGACCTTATATAGACAGGTGTGTGCCTTTCCAAATCATGTCCAATCAATTGAATTTACCACAGGTGGACTCCAATCAAGTTGTAGAAACATCTCAAGGATGATCAATGGAAACAGGATGGACTTGAGCTCAATTTCGAAGTCTCATAGCAAAGAGGCTGAATACTTAACCTCTCTAGGGCAGGTGGCACCAAATCGTCCCACCTACGTAACAGCCAGTTGAATCCTGTGGCGCGATTTTCAAATACCTTAGAAATGCTATTACTTCAATTTCTCAAACATATGACTATTTTACAGCTATTTAAAGACAAGACTCTCGTTAATCTAACCACACTGTCCGATTTCAAAAAGGCTTTACAACGAAAGCAAAACATTAGATTATGTCAGCAGAGTACCCAGCCAGAAATAATCAGACACCCATTTTTCAAGCTAGCATATAATGTCACAAAAACCCAGAAGACAGCTAAATACAGCACTAACCTTTGATGATCTTCATCAGATGACACACCTAGGACATTCCCAGGACTCCCAGGACTTCTACTTCAATAACAAATGTTGGTTTGGTCCAAAATAATCCATAGTTATGTTCCAACAGCGCCGTTTTGTTCGTGCGTTCAGGACACTATCCGAATGGTAAATAAGGGTCATGCGCACGGCGCATTTCGTGACAAAAGATTTCTAAATATTTCATTACCGTACTTCGAAGCATGTCAACCGCTGTTTAAAATACATTTTTATGCCATTTTTCTCGTAAAAAAGTGATAATATTCCGACCGGGAATCTGCAATTAGGTAAACAGCCGAAAGAAAATATATCACTGGGTCGACTCGGGCACGCGCCTAATTCCTTTGTCCTCTGATCGGCCACTTGGCAAACGCGATAATGTGTTTCAGCCTGGGGCTGCCTCGACATCGTTCAGCTTTTTCCCGGGCTCTGAGAACCTATGGGAGCCGTAGGAAGTGTCACGTTACAGCTAAGATCCTGACTCTTCAATAAACAGAGGCAAGAACAACAACACCTTGTCAGACAGGCCACTTCCTGCATGAAATCTTCTCAGGCTTTTGCCTGCCATATGAGTTCTGTTATACTCACAGACACCATTCAAACAGTTTTAGAAACTTTAGGGTGTTTTCTATCCAAAGCCAATAATTATATGCATATTCTAGTTACTGGGCAGGAGTAGTAACCAGATTAAATCGGGTACGTTTTTTATCCGGCCGTGTAAATACTGCCCCCTAGCCCTAACAGGTTTAAGGTATTTCTGGGTTTTTTTCATATACATTTCTAAAATTCTGTTTTCGTTTTCTCATTATGGGGTATTGTGTGTAGTAGATTACTGAGGATATTTATTTGTATTTAATACATTTTAGAATAAGCCTGTAACGTAACAAAATGCGGAAAAAGTCAAGGGGTCTGAATCATTTTGAAGGCACTGTATATACAAAAGTATGTGGACACCCCTTCAAATTAGTGGGTTCAGCTATTTCAGCCACACCCATTACTGACAGGTGTATAAAATCAAGCACACAGCCATTCAATCTCCATAGACGAACATTGGCAGTAGAATGGCCTTACTGAAGAGATCAGTGACTTTCAATGTGGCACCGTCATAGGATGCTACCTTTCTAACAAGTCAGTTCATCAAATTTCTGCCCTGCTAGAGCTGCCCCGGTCAACTGTCAGTGCTGTTATTGTGAAGTGGCAAGGTCTAGGAGCAACAACGGCTCAGGCGCGAAGTAGCAGGCCACACAAGCTCACAGAACAGATCCTCCGGGTGCTGAAGCGGATAGCGTTTAAAAATCATCTGTCATCATCAGCTGATCAGCTACATCAGCTGATGTAAGAAGGGCTATATAAATAAATTTGATTTGATTTGATCTGTCCTCAGCAGCAACACTCACTATGGAGTTCCAAACTGCCTCTGGAAGCAACGTCAGTACAATAACTGTTCATCGGGAGCTTCATGAAAGGGGTTTCCATGGCCAGCAGCTGTACACAAGCCTAAAATCACCATGTGCAATGCCAAGCATCGGCTGGAGTGGTGTAAAGTTTGTCGCTGTTGGACTCTGGAGCAGTGGAAACGCATTCTCTGGAGTGATGAATAACGATTCACCATCTGGCAGTCCTTCGGACGAATCTGGGTTTGGCGGAAGCCAGGAGAACATACCTACCCCAATGCATAGTGACAACTGTAAAGTTTGGTGGAGCAGGAATAATGGTCTAGGGCTGTTTTTCATGGTTCGGGCTAGGCCCCTTAGTTCCAGTGAAGGGAAATCTTAACACTTCAGTATACAATGACATTCTAGACGATTCTGTGCTTCCAATTTTGTGGCAACAGTTTGGGAGGGGCCTTTCCTGTTTCTGCATGACAATGCCCTCGTGCACAAAGCGAGGTCCATACAGAAATGGTTTGTCGAGATCAGTATGGAAGAACTTGACTGGCCTGCACAAAGCCCTGACCTCAACTCCATCGAACACCTTTGGGATGAATTGAAACGCCGACTGCGAGCCACCCAACATCAGTGCCCAGCCTCACTAATGCGTTGTGGTTGAATGGAAGCCAATCCACACAGCAATGTTCCAACATCTAGTGGAATCCTTCCCAGAAGAGTAGAGGCTGTTATAGCAGCAAAGGTGGGACCAACTCCATATTAATGCCCATGATTTTGGAAGGAGATGTTCGATCAGCAGGTGTCCACATACTTTTGGTAATGTAGTGTATGTGAGAATGCAATTCATTGACATTTCAGCGTTCAACACTATTGTTCCCTCCAAGCTCAAAGCCCTGGGTTTGGACACTACCCTTCAACTAGATCCTGGACTTGATGACAGGCAGACCACAGGCTGTGAGGATTGGCAACCACACCTCCATACTGACTCTTAACACAGGGGCCCCCAGGGGTGTGTCCTCAGCCGTCTGCTGTACTCCCTGTTTACCCATGAATACAAGGCTTTGCACGACACCAACTCCATCATCAAGTTTGCTGACGACACCACGGTTGTAGGCCTGATAACCAACAGGGAGGAGGTAAGTGAACTGGTGTGTGGTGCCAGGACAACAACCTTTCCCTCAACGGCAGCAAAACAAAGGAGTTGGTTGTTGACTTTAGGAAGCAGAGGAGGGAACACACCGCGATCTGTATCAACGGGACTGCAGTAGAGCGAGTTAACAGTTTTGAGTTTCTCTGTCCACATCACAGATGACTTGACATGACTAATAACACCACCACTCTTGTCAAGAAGGCGCACAGCTCCTCTACTTCCTAAGACGTCTGAAGAAATGAGGCATTCCACCCCGCGTCCTCTCCAAGTAGTACTACTGCACCATCGAGAGTGTCTTGACCAATTGCATCACTGCCTGGTACGGAATTTCTCCATCCACGACCTCAAAGCCCTGGGGCTGTGTTCCCATCCAGGACATCTACTTGAAACGATGCCTGAGGAAGTCCCGCAGCATCATCAAGGACTCTACACACCCCAGCCACGAGCTGTTCACTCACTTACCGTCGGGCAGACTGATAGCAACAGGCTCAGAGACAGTTTCTATCTACAACCCATGAGACTCCTGAACACTTAAACTGGACTGACCACCAGCACTGACTTAACACACACACACACACACACATATTCATACTACACACATCACAACTGCTGCTACCAAAATCAAATCATTTTTACTATTGCTAATACTTCTCAATTCAAACACTTGCCCCCCAATCCCCCCTTCCCCAAAACACATACGTTTCTGTATTATACTTATGTTAAAATGTATTATTCTATTCTACTGAGCCATTTACTTTATGTTCGTATTCTTATCTTTTATTATTTCTTATTGTTGAGAATAAACATGCAAGTAAGCATTTTGTTGGAAGGTGAATACCATGTGAATACCATGTGTATCCTGTACATAAGACTTGAAAACACACACCAGCACATCAGCATGGCCATGTGACTGACTGTGACACCCCATCTTCTATCCAGTGTAATCCTGTCAGGCTGAAGGACCTGGGAGCAGAGGCTGACTCTGAGCTGTCATGCAGTGGAATGATGGTGTGGTTGAGAGAGATCCCCCATTCTGGTGTCACTCGCATTAAGGGAATGGAGACATGCTACGCTTTCCTAAAACAGACATGAATATGTCTGATCTCTCAATTCTCTCTCCTTCTGTCGTTCTGGTCTTTAGACCACAAACCACAATAATGTGTTCATGTTTTTTGTTTTAGTAACACTACTCTTACTGTGACTCAGCGGCTTTGTTCTCCTATGGCTCTTGTTGCATGTCATTATGACACCTGTGTACTTAACCAAACAGGGGAAGATAACCTTCAATCTGTTTCACTAGATCCAACAGACACCTGCCTTCCCTGCAGCCTCTCTGTTCCACCAACACAGCGTCTTTTTAAATCTACGAGGTGTTCGGTTCGCCGCACTGTCTCCTGTCGATACTCCCATTCGTCTTCTGCCCGTCTCCCTATTTGACGTGTTGAATTAGCTCATGGCTGGGTAGCCTATTTGTTTAAATGACTTGTTTTATGTGTTGGTGAGGGCAGCGTGGTGTGCCAGGCCTACTCAACGCTGCCCTTTTCTCCAGTCTGTTCCTCAGTGGTTTTATTGGGCCTGGCCGTGTGGTGTTGTGTTATCATGCAGAGCCAGAGTAGTGACACGCGCTGGGGCCTTCTGACCCAGCCTGGTCCCTCTCTAGTCCTCCCTGGCCCGACCTGGCCCGACCCAGCCCCCTGGCCTCAAAGGCAGGCAGGCTTTACAGAGCTGAACACCGTGCTCTCTCTCTGCTGGGCCGTTATAAGAGGCGGGGGCCGGGGCTGGGGTCCGAGGGGCAGAGTAAGCACAGGAGGTATCCGCCTTTTATACGTGCTGGCGTGCCTCTCCCTGCATGTGCCGGGCAGATTTGTGGCAGGGCCCTCTGAACTCTGGGAATATTAATATGGCTGCGCTGCCTGGAGGGGACAGGGCTCATTGCAACAGTCTGAGAGAAAGGGAGGGAGGAAAATAACTACTCGTTCTTTCTCAATCTCGCTCTCTCATTCTCACTTTCTTGGGTTAAAGTACTCACCTACACAGCTCTTCAATGGTCTCCCGAGTGGCGCAGCGGTCTATGGCACTGCATCTCAGTGCTAGAGGCGTCACTACAGACCCTGGTTTGATTCCAGGCTGTATCACAACCAGCCGTGATTGGGAGTCCCATAGGGTGCCGCATTATTGGCCCGGTGTCGTTAGGCTGTCAATGTAAATACGAATTTGTTCTTAACTGACTTGCCTAGTTAAATAAAGGTTAAATAAAAAGTACGATGGCATCACGAGTTATGACTGTCTTATGAGCTATCTCCGTTGAGTCAGTCACCTGCTCTGCCACCCACATCAGTTAAAGGGATACTTCAGGATTTTGGCATCTACTTCCCCAGAGACAGATGAACTGGTGGATACTATTTTTATGTCTGTGTGTAGTTTGAAGGAAGTTGCTAACTATCGGCATCGCAATTGCTAACTAGCGTTAGCGCAATGCCTGGAAGTCTATGGGTAACTGCTCATTACGCTAATGCTGGTTAGCATTGGCTCGCTAAGCTACCTCTAACTTCCTTCAAACTGGACCCTGAGACATACAAATGGTATCCACGAGTTCATCTGACTCTGTAGAAGTAGATAAAGGGCCTCATTGCCAAAATCCCGAAGTATCATTTTAACTTCACCCCGTCTCAATCATTGGATTTACCTATCATCCCACGTCTGCCCCTGTATCAGTGTTAGTTGGATACACCCACACACACAAACACTCCCTCTCTCCCAGGAGTGTGTCAGGAGTGTGTGAACAGTCTTCCTCAGCCCTCCCAGCATAAATGGCTTATCAATATAAATCTGACCATATGCGGCTTTCAGGCACTCCATCATTGCCAGATGGATTGACACACACAGACACACTGCCAGAGGTGTAAAATGTGTGCATAAATCAGTGTTGCAGTCTAGTTGCAGTCTGGAAAGGTTGAATTCATCTCAACCTTAATAGAAGACAGGTGTCTGTTATAGTGATCCTCTCCACTGAAACCAATGCTCTCTTCTTGCCATGAAGCTCACAGCACAGCTTGGGTAAGTACAGTATGTTCCTTATAACAAATATGTCTGCCAAGCTGAGAGACAAACAAAGATGGAGAGAGAAAAGCTCTATCCAGAAGTAGCCTATAAAGAGCTCTATCCAGAAGTAGCCTATAAAGAGCTCTATCCAGAAGTAGCCTATAAAGATCTCTATCCAGAAGTAGCCTATAAAGAGCTCTATCCAGAAGTAGCCTATAAAGAGCTCTATCCAGAAGTAGCCTATAAAGAGCTCTATCCAGAAGTAGCCTTTAAAGAGCTCTATCCAGAAGTAGCCTTTAAAGAGCTCTATCCAGAAGTAGCCTATAAAGAGCTCTATCCAGAAGTAGCCTATAAAGATCTCTATCCAGAAGTAGCCTATAAAGATCTCTATCCAGAAGTAGCCTTTAAAGAGCTCTATCCAGAAGTAGCCTATAAAGAGCTCTATCCAGAAGTAGCCTATAAAGAGCTCTCTCCAGAAGTAGCCTATAAAGAGCTCTCTCCAGAAGTAGCCTTTAAAGATCTCTATCCAGAAGTAGCCTATAAAGAGCTCTGTTGGAGTGAAGTGAACATGACATCCAGAGAAGCAGCAGCAGTGTGAGGACTGGAGGAGGGACTAGAGGAGGGTTAGGCTGATGTATGTATGTCCAGACCCAGACTGATACACTATTAAATTAGGATGAGTTTGTCTTGGTAGTACTGTCCAATTGAGCTTCAGAGACATTAATAAATGCTGCTGCTGTTGGTAGGATCAACGGGGGTAACAGTTTGTGTGTGCGTGTGTCCGCTCTCTGTCCAGCAGGCAGTGACATTGATTTCCTCTCCCTGTAACTTCCTGTGTGAGCTGATAGATAGTTTCCAGTGGCAGCCCTCTGTCTCAGTGCCAGACTATTTTGATCCCCATCTCTCCTTATTTCATCCCTCCATCCCTGTGCTCCAGACCACAGCCCTCTAATTTATTAATCATCACCACTGATCTCAGAGGGTGTGTGTGTGTGTGTGTGTGTGTGTGTGAAATATGAGGGGTAGAAGAAGAAGGAATTAGAGGGGGAGAGAAACGGAAGGAGAGAGAACCAGGCCCTGGCTTTAAGTATACACTTTCTCCACATCCATCTCACTAGCTTCATATCTGCATCTCTTCACCCCTCCATCTCACCACGGTCCAGATCCAAGAGATCCCGTCCGTGTGGACGTCATGCAGCTTAGCTCAGGAGAGAGAGAGCACTAGCATGGCTCTGCTGTGAAATAAGGATACTCATGACATCATTCACTTTTCCAACATGTTATGTAATGGATTGCGGTATGAGAATCGTTGTGACCTTTGACCATGTAAAGCCATGGTGAAGTCACAATTCCAAAAGGAAATACTCATTTGGTCGTGTACTAAGTACCGAGTCTTATTGTCCTTATCAAGGTGTTTGATAGAGGCTTTTGGTTTGACATTTTATTTTCTTCATATTTAGTTGTTATAAATATGATGTATTGATTGATAATGACATGCTATATATGTTTATCACATTTCAGTTTTCTATTTTCAGATCCCATTCTCTCTGGTCCAGTTTCCACTGTGGGAGTATTTAAAGGTATGGATCCTCCTCTGTCTCTCTGTGCTGTAATGTGTCCCTGTAATGATGGTGCCGTAAAGTCGTAATAGGATGCTTATGTTCTGACACATTTACAGTGGAGTCGGCCCTACTTGGCCATATCTCCTCGGCAGTAGAGGTTGGGAAATTACAGCCTCGTTTAATGGGTCACCACGGCTACCATCAAATGGAGCTGCAATTAGTCATCATCTCCTAGCATGGTCAACTCTCTCTCTGTTCCTCTCTCTCTCTCTCTCTCTCTCTCTGTTCCTCTCTCTCTCTCTCTCTCTCTCTCTCTCTCTCTCTCTCTCTCTCTCTCTCTCTCTCTGTTCCTCTCTCTCTCCTTCTCCATTGTCTGGTCTTGGACACATAAAAGCAGTTTTTCTTTGAAAGCGTTTGTGAGAGTGACATCATGTCTGCGGGGGCGCAGGCAGCAGAACATTCCATTAACGTTAGGCCCAAACGGGCAATGCAGCGTGGACCGACCAGGAGGGGACCACACAGCTGTGCGGGAGCGGGGGACGGAACTGCACCCCCCCCACCCCCTGCTGCAGAGTAAGACGTGTCATTCACAAGCCCCTCTGTCACAATCTCAAAGGCCTTCACTCCAGGCTATCTGCATACAGCCATTAGGAAAAGGTTTAACTGGACAGGCCAGCTCTGGAATCTGGCCCCTCTCCCCAAACTCCGCTCTCCCCTCCACTCTCTTGTCCCCTCTGCCCATCTACCCTTCTATCCTATCTCCTCTCTAACCTCTCCTCTCGCCTACCGGTCTGTATGAATTGTAGTCTCTCCTGGAGATCCCTGGCCTGAAAACCATAAAGTGTAGCGGGGACAATAGAGTGAAACTCAAGCTTCACTTAAAAAAGTAAAACTAATAGCTAGCTAATGGTTAAATGTATTTTTTGGCTGTTTGGAGAGCCAGGAGACTGGTTAATGTGTGTTAATGTGTATGTCTGTGTGCGCCTGCCGTCTGTGTGTGGCATTATCACCCTGAGCTCCACATCTGCTCCGGGGTAGAAATGTGCTGCGTTACGGCTTTTTATTTCTGTTTCATACGGAGCCAGCAGCACAGCTGGCAGCAGACACACAGAGCTCCTCATATGTCACCCAACCAGTACAGACCAACAGAGACCTCCCTCGTCCCATTAACATGCTATGGCATCAATCTATACTAAGAAATGTAGCTACACGCAACTCAAACATTCATGCTAATATCTCACTGACATCAATGCATGATTTTATGTTAAACTTGCACACACACTTTACAAGTTAGGATTTAGCCCCCTATGTCAATCGAATTCACACATGAGCCAGAGCAATCAGCAAACCAACACTACGTACCTTATAACCACCAGATCCACTAAAACATCCCCAACACACACTGTCTTCCTCCCATAGCCACCAAACCAACAGAGCTTCTTACAAACATGTCCATCACCACATAAGTCTACACCACACACACACACACACACACACACACACACACACACACACACACACACACACACACACACACACACACAGTAGAAGGAGGATGAGGTAGGTCTATTTTGACCAGGCAGATTTCCCTCTTATTAGTCATTCAGGAGGGAGAAGTGGAGAGGCTTCCCACCATGCAGGCCTTTGATGTGGAAACAAAGTCTCCCTTTCAATCTGCAACCTAATGGAATAAATATGACACATCCTCACCCTGCACTGTACCAGAGACAGCTCTCCCTGCTCTCCCAAATCTACGTGTGTGTTTACATTTGAGCGCGTGTGCGTGTGTATACACGTGTGCGTGCGTGCGTGTGCGTGTTAGAGAGTATGTATGCTAGACATGAAGTTAGCAGGAAGGTTTATAAACTCAGCAAAAAAAGAAACGTCCTCACTGTCAACTGCGTTTATTTTCAGCAAACTTAACGTGTAAATATTTGTATGAACATAACAAGATTCAACAACTGAGACATAAACTGAACAAGTTCCACACACGTGATTAACATAAATGGAGTAATGTGTCCCTGAACAACGTGGTGGTTGTTCAGGGACACAAAATCAAAAGTAACAGTCAGTATCTGGTGTGGCCACCAGCTGCATTAAGTACTGCAGTGCATCTCCTCCTCATGGACTCCACCAGATTTGCCAGTTCTTGCTGTGAGATGTTACCCCATTCTTCCACCAAGGCACCTGCAAGTTCCCGGACATTTCTGGGGGCAATGGCCCTAGCCCTCACCCTCTGATCCAACAGGTCCCAGACGTGCTCAATGGGATTGAGAACCGGGCTCTTCGCTGGCCATGGCAAAACACTGACATTCCTGTCTTGCAGGAAATCACGCACAGAACGAGCAGTATGGCTGGCGGCATTGTCATGCTGGAGGGTCATGTCAGGATGAGCCTGCAGGAAGGGTACCACATGAGGGAGGAGGATGTCTTCCCTGTAACGCACAGCGTTGAGATTGCTTGCAATGACAACAAGCTCAGTCTGATGATGCTGTGACACACCGCCCCAGACCATGATGGACCCGCCACCTCCAAATCGATCCTGCTCCATGGTACAGGCCTCGGTGTAACGCTCATTCTTTCGACAATAAACGCGAATCCGACCATCACCCCTGGTGAGACAAAACCGCGACTCATCAGTGAAGAGCACTTTTGCCAGTCCTGTCTGGTCCAGCGACGGTGGGTTTGTGCCCATAGGCAACGTTGTTGCCGGTGATGTCTGGTGAGGACCTGCCTTACAGCAGGCCTACAAGCCCTCAGTCCAGCCTATTGCGGACAGTCTGAGCACTGATGGAGGGATTGTGTGTTCCTGGTGTAACTCGGGCTGTTGTTGTTGCCATCCTGTCCCGCAGGTGTGATGTTCGGATGTACCGATCCTGTGCAGGTGTTGTTACACGTGGTCTGCCACTGCGAGGACGATCAGCTGTCCATCCTGTCTCCCTGCATCGCTGTCTTAGGCGTCTCACAGTACAGACATTGCAATTTATTGCCCTGGCCATATCTGCGGTCCTCCTGCCTCCTTGCAGCATGCCTAAGGCACGTTCACGCAGATGAGCAGGGACCCTGGGCATCTTTGTTTTTGTGTTTTTCAGAGTCAGTAGAAAGGCCTCTCTAGTGTCCTAAGTTACATCCCTGGTGCATGTTCATTAATTACTTAAGCATGGGAAACAATGTTTAAACCCTTTACAATGAAGATCTGTGAAGTTATTTGGATTTTTACAAATTATCTTTGAAAGACAGGGTCCTGAAAAAGGGGAGTTTCTTTTTTTGCTGAGTTTATTTGTAATTATTCCATGCTGTTCCTCAATTGCCTGCCCCTTAAAGAAATCATCCCTGCTTCATCTATTCTATGACAACCAAACTGTTACAATGTGTTTTCAAGAAGTACCAGCAATTAGCAGTCAGCCTTGGGCCGAACCTGCAGCCCAACTACATCCAGAACTCTACACCAGAATCCAACACAACCAAACAGCATTCAGACCTGCCATGCTCACCAATGTTGCGGAGAGAGGGAAAGGATGGCATGATGGGTGTTTTATAGCAGCAGCTAGGAAACCCCAAACAAGACAAGTATAGGTTGTGTAATTAGCTAGCGGTGAGGTATTGTGTAATTAGTTGGGGTCCAGTCCAACCTGTTTTATATGACGTTAGCCCAGATAGTGCCTTCTGTCACAATATTTGAACATCAACACAGAAATATGGAACACAGAGGCCTAAACTGATCCAACATCATAAGCTCCATGGTGAATAGAACTCCATAAGCTCCATGGTGAATAGAACTCCATAAGCTCCATGGTGAATAGAACTCCATAAGCTCCATGGTGAATAGAACTCCATAAGCTCCATGGTGAATAGAACTCCATAAGCTCCATGGTGAATATAACTCCATAAGCTCCATGGTGAATAGAACTCCATAAGCTCCATGGTGAATAGAACTCCATAAGCTCCATGGGGAATAGAACTCCATAAGCTCCATGGGGAATATAACTCCATAAGCTCCATGGGGAATATAACTCCATAAGCTCCATGGTGAATATAACTCCATAAGCTCCATGGTGAATAGAACTCCATAAGCTCCATGGTGAATAGAACTCCATAAGCTCCATGGTGAATAGAACTCCATAAGCTCCATGGTGAATAGAACTCCATAAGCTCCATGGTGAATAGAACTCCATAAGCTCCATGGTGAATAGAACTCCATAAGCTCCATGGTGAATAGAACTCCATAAGCTCCATGGTGAATATAACTCCATAAGCTCCATGGTGAATAGAACTCCATAAGCTCCATGGTGAATAGAACTCCATAAGCTCCATGGTGAATAGAACTCCATAAGCTCCATGGTGAATATTGAACAAATGTTGTTTCTTCCACATTTGACAAGATAGTATAGACTGCAGACAGCTCTCTTCAGCTGGGTCCATTCTGTTCCCTCTTCACTTGGATGAGACCTAACCCCCATGAACATGTTCAAATAACAGAGCTTAGCTTCTCTTCTCTACTGACAGAGTGAGTCAATTAGTTCACATATGAGTACAGCATAACTTTATCAGCCAGGGCTCTTCTGCTGAGCAGAGGAGTTTTGGGGACCTTTACTGCACTTTTTTCTTGTCTTTCCCTTTCCCCTTCCCCCTCTCTTTCTGTCCCGTAATGTGCTTGGGAAAAGAGCGAATGACATCATTCAGGAGATGGCAAGGGGAACACAGAAATAGCCGTGCAGTTTGGTTCCCAGCCCCAGGCCGATTCCGATGAGGTTTGGGATGTGTTTTTAATGCGTCTGATAACTCGAATAACCACCCCCTCTTCTCCCTCTTTCTCGCTATCTCTCTTCCTCTCTTTCTCTCTCTCTCTCTCTCTCCTCTCAGACTCAGTGGTCATGGAGGCAAGGTCACACTCTCTACTCTTGGCAGGCTGCAGTGTGCGGAGCTTTTGCAGGTGCAGAGGATTATATGCTGCTTTGGGAAAGGCAGAGAGGGAGGGATGGAGAGGAGGTTGGATGGTAGAGGGCCAGGAATATAGAAAGTTTAACCAAGCCACATTCCTGAAGAATTCTACACCGGTTGCCTCAGTTGGCACAGTGTATTTTACCTGCGTCACAGGCCTAGAAAGACAGGAGACCGTTGAAAAAAAGAGAAAGCACTTTTGATTGATGGAATGTTTTTGCTGTAGATAGAGGTAAAGTTATTGGTCGATTGACTCACTCTGTCAGTAAGTGCTGCACACATAGAGGGCCAGGTTTCAGTGTTGTGCCTCAGCACAGATGAGCATCAGGGGAATGGAAGAAAGGAGGAGAAGAGAGGGGAGTCCAGGAGGGGGGAGAAGGGCCCGCCCTCGGCACTGGGGCCCATGCAGCTGTCTGACATCCTGAGCAATGAGGCCTGAAGCGGTCTCAGGCAGAGAGAGAGAGAAACCGAGAGGGAGGGGGAACAAAATAGTGAGGAAGAGAGGGGTGGAGAGTGTAAGAGAGTACATGAGTAACAGAGAATGAGAGATGGATACAGAGACAAAGAGAGAGAGAGACTAAGAGAGAAAGAGAGACAGTTGGGCCATAACTCTTTAGTCTGTATGACAGGCCAGACAAAAAGCAGATTTGTAGGAGCTGAGGGCTGGGGCTGAGGACACTGCACCCTGAGGACCATAGACATGGCCACAAGCCACCCCACCTGGAGCAAACACACACTGGGGAAGAGAGGGGGGTGGAAGTGCAGTTGGAGGGGGAGAGGAGAGAGAAGAAAGATGGGGGGGTGTAGTAGAGGGAGAGAAATTGAGAGGTGAGGAGTAGAGATGGAATAAGAGAGAAGGAGGTAGAAGATGGGGGGAGGAGAGAGAAAGCCAGGATGACAGAGGGGGAGACGGTGTAATCTCTGAGTCTGAGTTTAGTTGATTTCCCCACACAACAGAGGACCAAGAGGGATGCTCAGGTTTCACTCGACTTCCCCACATCATGCCTTATAAAGTATGTGTGATCCAGTCAGCATAGGAAATACTCACACTTCATATATTCCTCTACTTGTGTCGGAGGCTAAGAGACACATAATGACACTGTCTCTTATCTTCTATGAACCGCCTGTTGAATCCACATTTCATTGCCAGACCACTAAATTGGATTACTTAAATTACTGATTTTACTTCATTGACTGATTTTACTTCATTGACTGATTTTACTTAAATGACTGATTTTACTTAATTGACTGTTTTTTTTTTATTTAACCTTGCTTGTCATGTCGATCACATCATGTGATTTTACACCAGTTCTAGATCCCAAACCCAGCTTATTATATTTGCATGGATACCAAATGCTTTGAGGGACACCCAAGTATCGTAGAATCCAGTATGTTTTATCGACACGGCGTCTACAGTATACTTGGTGAGGGTTGGGAAAATGAAGTCAGAGAAGTCAGCGACATCAGAACAGTGCTTAAAACAATGGTAAAAGTCCCAAAGAATATAGAGATGGTTATTGGAAACCTCTTATAACATTTAAATGTATAACAGTTACATGGCCAAGCATCAGCTCCTCTCCCTCACTGCTCTTCAGTAGCCCCTGATGTACCTGTTTACTGACAGCAGTTGCTATGTAACTGGACGATAGTCAGACAGACAGACACTGAGAGGGTGTAGGGGTTTTGGCACTCTCCTCCCCCTCCTCTCCTCTCAGTGGGGACACCCCTGGAACCTTCAGCGTGTGGGCCTCCAAACTTGGCCTGGGTTTAGATAGGGGGGGGGTAACCTTCCTGTAGCGCTGCATAAAGAAAAGCAGCACGGGTGGAGGAGGGGGGGTGAGACTGACAGACAGACAGTGTGGGAGGATAGTCTCTCTGTGTGTAGTGTTTAGTGAGGCGTGGGCCTGACTGACGGTGTGGGAGGATAGTCTCTCTGTGTGTAGTGTTTAGTGAGGCGTGGGCCTGACTGACGGTGTGGGAGGATAGTCTCTCTGTGTGTAGTGTTTAGTGAGGCGTGGGCCTGACTGACGGTGTGGGAGGATAGTCTCTCTGTGTGTAGTGTTTAGTGAGGCGTGGGCCTGACTGACGGTGTGGGAGGATAGTCTCTCTGTGTGTAGTGTTTAGTGAGGCGTGGGCCTGACTGACGGTGTGGGAGGATAGTCTCTCTGTGTGTAGTGTTAGTGAGGCGTGGGCCTGACTGACGGTGTGGGAGGATAGTCTCTCTGTGTGTAGTGTTTAGTGAGGCGTGGGCCTGACTGACGGTGTGGGAGGATAGTCTCTCTGTGTGTAGTGTTTAGTGAGGCGTGGGCCTGACTGACGGTGTGGGAGGATAGTCTCTCTGTGTGTAGTGTTTAGTGAGGCGTGGGCCTGACTGACGGTGTGGGAGGATAGTCTCTCTGTGTGTAGTGTTTAGTGAGGCGTGGGCCAGACTGACGGTGTGGGAGGATAGTCTCTCTGTGTGTAGTGTTTAGTGAGGCGTGGGCCTGACTGACGGTGTGGGAGGATAGTCTTTCTGTGTGTAGTGTTTAGTGAGGCGTGGGCCTGACTGACGGTGTGGGAGGATAGTCTCTCTGTGTGTAGTGTTTAGGGAGGCGTGGGCCTGACTGACGGTGTGGGAGGATAGTCTCTCTGTGTGTAGTGTTTAGTGAGGCGTGGGCCTGACTGACTGTGTGGGAGGATAGTCTCTCTGTGTGTAGTGTTTAGTGAGGCGTGGGCCTGACTGACGGTGTGGGAGGATAGTCTCTCTGTGTGTAGTGTTTAGTGAGGCGTGGGCCTGACTGACGGTGTGGGAGGATAGTCTCTCTGTGTGTAGTGTTTAGTGAGGCGTGGGCCTGACTGACGGTGTGGGAGGATAGTCTCTCTGTGTGTAGTGTTTAGTGAGGCGTGGGCCTGACTGACGGTGGGGGAGGAATAGTCTCTCTGTGTGTAGTGTTTAGTGAGGCGTGGGCCTGACTGACGGTGGGGGAGGATAGTCTCTCTGTGTGTAGTGTTTAGTGAGGCGTGGGCCTGACTGACGGTGTGGGAGGATAGTCTCTCTGTGTGTAGTGTTTAGTGAGGCGTGGGCCTGACTGACGGTGTGGGAGGATAGTCTCTCTGTGTGTAGTGTTTAGTGAGGCGTGGGCCTGACTGACGGTGTGGGAGGATAGTCTCTCTGTGTGTAGTGTTTAGTGAGGCGTGGGCCTGACTGACGGTGTGGGAGGATAGTCTCTCTGTGTGTAGTGTTTAGTGAGGCGGGGGCCTGACTGACGGTGTGGGAGGATAGTCTCTCTGTGTGTAGTGTTTAGTGAGGCGTGGGCCTGACTGACGGTGTGGGAGGATAGTCTCTCTGTGTGTAGTGTTTAGTGAGGCGTGGGCCTGACTGACTGTGTGGGAGGATAGTCTCTCTGTGTGTAGTGTTTAGTGAGGCGTGGGCCTGACTGACGGTGTGGGAGGATAGTCTCTCTGTGTGTAGTGTTTAGTGAGGCGTGGGCCTGACTGACGGTGTGGGAGGATAGTCTCTCTGTGTGTAGTGTTTAGTGAGGCGTGGGCCTGACTGACGGTGTGGGAGGATAGTCTCTCTGTGTGTAGTGTTTAGTGAGGCGTGGGCCTGACTGACGGTGTGGGAGGATAGTCTCTCTGTGTGTAGTGTTTAGTGAGGCGTGGGCCTGACTGACGGTGTGGGAGGATAGTCTCTCTGTGTGTAGTGTTTAGTGAGGCGTGGGCCTGACTGACGGTGTGGGAGGATAGTCTCTCTGTGTGTA
Source organism: Salmo trutta (assembly GCF_901001165.1). Lineage (NCBI taxonomy): Eukaryota > Metazoa > Chordata > Actinopteri > Salmoniformes > Salmonidae > Salmo > Salmo trutta. Next base: position 23,731,940 of record NC_042970.1, on the reverse strand, counting down.
GTGTTTAGTGAGGCGTGGGCCTGACTGACGGTGGGGGAGGAATAGTGGGTCTGGTCTAGGAATGGAGCTTTATTGGGGAAACATCTTTGAGATTATCAATGTATCCCGTTGAATCATGAAATGTAGCTAACTATTATTTTGATGTCAAAAAGGTCATAAGAGTGTATTTTTTCATTACAGAACAGAAATGTTTGCAGTGCACTGATTTTGTTTGTGTGTGTGTGTGTGTGTGTGTGTGTGTGTGTGTGTGTGTGTGTGTGTGTGTGTGTGTGTGTGTGTGTGTGTGTGTGTGTGTGTGTGTGTGTGTTATCCGCTGTGTTTCCAGGTGGAATAGCAGCGTTCGTCACCACTCCCCTGGACGTGGCTAAGACCAGGATCATGTTGGCCAAGGTAAGGCCCAATCAGGCTAACCCAGGCCGGGCCAGCTACAGGACTGTTCAACACTGTGTGTCTGCCGAGTGACGCCTCACAGACAGAAAGCCCCACAGTGAACTGCCGTTCTCGAATGTAGACAAAGCTCAGCAGAGACACACTGCCATGGAGAACAGGAGTATGGACAGTGGTGACACGCACATTCACTCTGTGTTCTCCACAGCCCAGCGTTGAATGGACAGTGCTCTGTGGACATGTTTAACGTTAGCTGTAGTACATCTGGACAGGCCAGAGTAGTTTCCAATGGAACAGACAGGACAGACAGGCCTCTCATCTCTCTCAGAGAGAGCAGGAACAGAAGGCTTGTGTCATTGTGTTAGCCTAGCTCTGCTCTGCCTGTCCTGGGTTTATCATGCGTTTACTCTGCTAGTTCCTGTGTTTGTCTGACTGTGTCTCTCTGTGTTATGTTAGTGGGGGTGTTGTGAGTTCAGTTGAACCCAGTCGTTGTGTTCTTGGATAAGACAAAGTGTTCTGTGCTTTTTGTTCTCCGCGATGACAAGTGAGATACTACTTTTTACTCTGTAACACTTCAGTTGGTTAGACGTGGCGCTTGTGTGAAGATGGTGAAAACAATGTTGTATGACGTGTCAAAACATTTGCCATAAACATGTTTTAGCAGAGGTTATAGAGTTAGGGGTGAGGTCGCTTGGGATTTTATTGACATAATATTAGCTGGTTATTACATTAATTCACGTTTTTAGTGCTAAAACACACAATGGAGCATTTTCTGAGACTCTATAAAACCCCACATAAGATCACCCATGGTAGTTAATTTCCTTTGTTTCCCTCACCGGGGCCCTGAACGCCTGTTGCACAAGCCCAGACAGGACTGAGGCGTGGGGTGAAGAGAAGTGGGGGTGGAGGGGAGGAGGGGTGTTGATGGGATATGGCGGTGTTGGAGCTTGTCACATTAGTTTCCTCCTGTTCCAGAAGAAAAGTCAGAGACAGGGGAAGGTCTGCTGGCTGGGACAGGGGCGGGTCTGCTGGCTGGGACAGGGGAGGGTCTGCTGGCTGGGACAGGGGACGGTCTGCTGGCTGGGACAGGGGCGGGTCTGCTGGCTGGGACAGGGGAGGGTCTGCTGGCTGGGACAGGGGACGGTCTGCTGGCTGGGACAGGGGAAGGTCTGCTGGCTGGGACAGGGGCGGGTCTGCTGGCTGGGACAGGGGAGGGTCTGCTGGCTGGGACAGGGGACGGTCTGCTGGCTGGGACAGGGGTGGGTCTGCTGGCTGGGACAGGGGAGGGTCTGCTGGCTGGGACAGGGGACGGTCTGCTGGCTGGGACAGGGGAGGGTCTGCTGGCTGGGACAGGGTTGGGTCTGCTGGCTGGGACAGGGGAGGTCTGCTGGCTGGGACAGGGGAGGGTCTGCTGGCTGGGACAGGGGAGGGTCTGCTGGCTGGGACAGGGGAGGGTCTGCTGGCTGGGACAGGAGGGTCTGCTGGCTGGGACAGGGGAGGGTCTGCTGGCTGGGACAGGGGTGGGTCTGCTGGCTGGGACAGGGATGGGTCTGCTGGCTGGGACAGGAGTGGGTCTGTTGGCTGGGACAGGAGTGGGTCTGCTGGCTGGGACAGGGGTGGGTCTGCTGGCTGGGACAGGGGTGGGTCTGCTGGCTGGGACAGGGGTGGGTCTGCTGGCTGGGACAGGGGAGGGTCTGCTGGCTGGGACAGGGGATGTCTGCTGGCTGGGACATGGGTGGGTCTGCTGGCTGGGACAGGGGTGGGTCTGCTGGCTGGGACAGGGGAGGGTCTGCTGGCTGGGACAGGGGTAGGTCTGCTGGCTGGGACAGGGGTGGGTCTGCTGGCTGGGACAGGGGAGGATCTGCTGGCTGGGACAGGGGAGGGTCTGCTGGCTGGGACAGGGGTGGGTCTGCTGGCTGGGACAGGGACTAGTCTGCTGGCTGGGACAAGGCTGGGTCTGCTGGCTGGGACAGGGGGGTCTGCTGGCTGGGACAGGGGCGGGTCTGCTGGCTGGGACAGGGGCGGGTCTGCTGGCTGGGACAGGGGCGGGTCTGCTGGCTGGGACAGGAGAGGGTCTGCTGGCTGGGACAGGGGAGGGTCTGCTGGCTGGGACAGGGGTGGGTCTGCTGGCTGGGACAGGGGTGAGTCTGCTGGCTGGGACAGGGCAGGGTCTGCTGGCTGGGACAGGGGTGGGTCTGCTGGCAGGGACAGGGGTGGGTCTGCTGGCTAAGAGAGACTGCTCAGACTGTTCCTCAGTGGCCAGCAGGACCTAGAAAAACACAGAACAGGACTCTTACCATGCTGCACTTTCCACAGCCTGGCAAACAGCACTGTGTCCTCTGAAAGCTGTACCCACTGCTACTGTGTACAACAGGTCCCCAGTCTGAGCCTGGCACATCCCTGCCTTTGCTACTGCTATAATAGGTCCCCCCATCACCCAGACTAACTTACTGACCAAACTGCCTACATCTACTAGAGGGTTTAGGGAAATGGAGGAGGGGAGAGGGGGAATAACAGAAGAGAGAGAGAGACATTACATACTCACCAGTGAACCCCACTGCTACAGTACAACAGGTGCCCAGATACACCAAGTGATAGATATAATGAGGGGATGTATGTCAGAAAAATGGAGAGAGGGATAAGAGCCAAATAGAGAGAGTGTGCATGTCAGCATAGACCTGTTCTGAGTTGCTTGTGGTCTGTGTGTATTTTGGACAGAGAGATTCTCTGTTGCTGAGGAAAAATAAAACGTGTGGGACAAGTGAAGGAGAAAGAGGTTTCTCAGCCCCTCCAATAGAAACGGGAGAATTCAGATGTAGGAATCAACAGGATTCCCGTGATTTCACCAATAATAAGGTCCATGAAGTCAATAACTTGCTTGTAACAGATGACCTTCATATTCTGACTATCTATGAAACTCACTTAGATAATACATTTGATGATACAGTGGTAGCAATACATGGTTATAACATCTACCGAAAAGACAGAAATGACAACGGAGGTGGTGTTGCAGTGTATATTCAGAACCACATTCCTGTAAAGCTTAGAGACAATCTAATGTTAAATACTGTTAAAGTGATATGGCTACAGGTTAATCTGCCTCACCTCTCTGGTGGGAAGCTGCTATAGACCACCAAGTGCTAACAGTCAGTATCTGGGTAATATGTGTGAAATGCTTGATAATGTATGTGATATCAACAGAGAAGTATATTTTCTGGGTGATTTAAATATTGACTGGCTATCATCAAGCTGCCCACTCAGGAAAAAACTCCAAACTGTAACCACCTGGATCAGGTTGTCAGTCAACCTACCAGGGTAGTTACAAACAGCACAGGAATTAAATTATCAACATGTATTGAACACATCTTTACTAACGATGCAGATATTTGCTTTAAAGAAGTATCCAAATCCATAGGATGTAGTGATCACAATATAATAGCCATCTCTAGGAAAACCAAAGTTCCAAAGGCTGGGCCGAATATAGTGTATAAGAGGTCATACAATACGTTTTGTTGTGATTCATATGTTGATGATGTAAAGAATATTTACTGGTCTGTGGTGTGTAATGTAGAGCAACCAGACGCTGCACTTGACGCATTTATGAAACTACTTATTCCAGTTACTAATAAGCACGCAGCCATTAAGAAAATGACTGTATAATTTGTTAAATCCCCTTGGATTGATGAGGAATTGAAAAATGTTATGGTTGAGAGGGTCGAGGCAAAAGGTATGGCAATTACGTCTGGCAGCCCAACTGATTGGCAAACATACTGCAAATTAAGAAATCATGTGACTAAACTAAATAAAAATAAACTACACTATGAAACAAAGATAAATTCTATAAAGAATGATAGTAAAAAGCTTTGGGGCACCTTAAATTACATTTGGGGAAAAAAAGCCAACTCGGCTCCTTCATTCATTGAATCAGATGGCTCATTCATCACAAAGCCCACTGATATTGCAAACTACTTTAATGACTTTTTCATTGGCAAGATAAGCAAACTTAGGGATGACATGCCAGCAACAAACACTGACACTACACATCCAGGTATATTGGCCCAAATTATGAAAGACAAGAATTGTACTTTTGAATTCTGTAAAGACAGTGTGGAAGAGGTTAATTGTTTTTTTGTCTATCAACAATGACAAGCCACCGGGGTCTGACAATCTGGATGGAAAATTACTGAGGATAATAGCAGACGATATTGCCACTCCTATTTGCCACATCTTCAGTTTAAGCCTACTAGAGAGCGTGTGCCCTCAGGCCTGGAGGGAAGCTAAAGTCATTCCGCTACCCAAGAACAGTAAAGCCCCCTTTACTGGCTCAAATAGCCGACCAATCAGACTGTTACAAACCCTTAGTAAACTTCTGGAAAAAATTGTGTTTGACCAGATACAATGCTATTTCACAGTAAACAAATTGACAACAGAATTTCAGCATGCTTATAGGGAAGGACACTCAACAAGCACAGCACTTACACAAATGACTGATGATTGGCTGAGAGAAATTGATGATAAAATGATTGTGGGGCTGTCTTTTTAGACTTCAGTGCAGCTTTTGACATTATCGATCGTAGTCTGCTGCTGGAAAAACGTATGTTTTATGGCTTTACACCCCCTGCTATAATGTGGATAAAGAGTTACTTGTCTAACAGAACACAGAGGCTGTTCTTTAATGGAAGCCTCTCAAATGTAATCCAGTTAGAATCAGGAATTCCCCAGGGTAGCTGTTTAGGCCCCTTGCCATTTTTACTAACGACATGCCACTGACTTTGAGTAAAGCCAGAGTGTCTATGTATAAATGTCAGCTACTACAGCGACTGAAATGACTGCAACACTCAACAAAGAGCTGCAGGTAGTTTCAGAGTGGGTGGCAAGGAATAAGTTAGCCCTAAATATTTCTGAAACTAAAAGCATTGTATTTAGACAAAACACTCACTAAACCCTAAACCTCAACTAAATCTTGCAATAAATAATGTGGAAATTGAGCAAGTTGAGATGATTAAACTGCTTGGAGTAACACTAGATTGTAAACTGTCATGGTCAAAACATATTGATGCAGTAGTAGCTAAGATGGGGAGAAGTCTGTCTATTATAAAACAATGCTCTGCCTTCTTAACAACACTATCAACAAGGCAGGTTCTACAGGCCCTAGTTTTGTCGCACCTTGACTACTGTTCAGTCCTGTGGTCAGGTGCCACAAAAAAGGACTTTGCAATTGGCTCAGATCAGGGCAGCACGGCTGGCCCTTGGATGTACACAGAGAGCTAATATTAATAATATGCATGTCAATCTTCCCTGGCTCAAAGTGGAGGAGAGATTGACTTCATCACTACTTTTATTTATGAGAGGTATTGACATGTTAAATGCACCGAGCTGTCTGTCTAAACTTCTGGCACACAGCTCAGACACCCATGCATACCCCACAAGACATGCCACAAGAGGTCTCTTCACAGTCCCCAAGTCCAGAACAGACTATGGGAGGCAAAAAGTACTACATAGAGCCATGACTACATGGAACTCTATTCCACATCAAGTAACTGACACAAGTAGTAAAATTCGATCTTAAAAAAAACAGATAAAAAAACACCTCATGGAACAGCGGGGACTGTGAAGCAACACAAATATTGGCACATACACATGCATACACACACACGATGACATACGCACTATACATACACATGGATTTAGTACTGTAGATATGTGGTAGTGGTGGTGTAGGGGCCTGAGGGCACACAGTGTGTTGTGAAATCTGTGAAGGTATTGTAATGTTTTAAAATTGTATAAACTGCCTTAATTTTGCTGGACCCCAGGAAGAGTAGCTGCTGCTTTGGCAGCAGCTAATGGGGATCCATAATAAATACAAATACTGCTGGGCACACACAAACACACAGGGTGATTTACAGTCCAGGCCACAGTTATGCTAACCCCGCACCCCACCCTTCACTTCCCCTCCTCTCTTTAATCACCCTCCCATTCCTCTTGCCACGCTAGTCCCTCCCCCCTCACGCTTAACTACTTCTCCCGCTCTCCCCACTCCTGATCCCACTCCCCCCAATCAAGACATCTGGCATAAAACTACAACAGGTGGAGTGTGGGTGGTGGGTGGTTATGGGTGTCACCTGTGTTGCCACCGATGTCTGTGAGTGGAGGAGTGGGAGGAGGTAGGATGGGAGAGGAAGACTAAACAGGTTGTCTGTCCAAGTGGCAGGAAGTGGAGGAGACTATCCATCTATCGTCACATCTCTTATTTGTTCTCTCTCTCTCTCTCTCTCAGGCTGGGACTAGTACAGCGAGTGGAAACATCCCACTGGTGCTGTTAGATGTGTGGAAGACTAGGGGCTTGACGGGGTAAGTATGGCCCATCACACGCTGCTGTTCTGGGGGAACCTGAGGACTAGTCTGGGGGAGCCTTCTGTACCTATGTACACATTTCAACAAGTGTCTCTGACTAGGTATCCCCTTCCCCTTTCTATTGTTGAAAGACTGTGTTTTTAAAAATCTTAAACCATTTCTCTTAGCCTGTACATTTTTTTTTTTACTTTGCATTATCTGATTTAAAGTCCTACAGTTCTTCACATAATCAGGTTTGCCTGCTGGTAGGAACACTAGTCAGGGGACATAAATTCAGCGCAGAAACCTGAAAAATGAGAATTAAGAGCTTTCCAAAAGACACAACTTTTCTGAATAGTCCTATTGATTAAGACATTAGTAGGGCCAACGGTAAGGTTTATGTGTGGAGCTGAATGTGTGATGTGTTTATGACATCTCCTAATGAAAAGGCCAGGTCAGGAGGGAATGATGGCCTGCCAGCCCTAAACCAAACAGCCCTGTGAATAATAGTCTGGTGTGTATGAGCAGCCATCATTTAGTTAAGATATACAGGCCCTGATGTTAATAGCAGATTTGGTTTGGGGTGGTGCTAAAAACAGTCTCTCTCCCTCTCTCTCAGGCACTATCAGAGATTGTTTGAGTAGGCTGCAGTAATGGAATCTAATCAGAGAGTGCAATTATGTTGGGAAGAGGTTCTGATTCAACATTGACTGGCTGTTTAATAACCCCCGGGTAGTTCCTTAATCACACTCGGCTGGGGAAAGAGAAGACCAGGGACGGGGTGAGCTTCAACGCACTTGGCTGGGGAGAGAGAAGAGCAGGGACGGGGTGGGCTTCAACGCACTCGGCTGGGGAGAGAGAAGACCAGGGACGGGGTGGGCTTCAACGCACTCGGCTGGGGAGAGAGAAGACCAGGGACGGGGTGGGCTTCAACGCACTCGGCTGGGGAGAGAGAAGACCAGGGACGGGGTGGGCTTCAACGCACTCGGCTGGGGAGAGAGAAGACCAGGGACGGGGTGGGCTTCAACGCACTCGGCTGGGGAGAGAGAAGACCAGGGACGGGGTGGGCTTCAACGCACTCGGCTGGGGAAAGAGAAGACCAGGGACGGGGTGGGCTTCAACGCACTCGGCTGGGGAGAGAGAAGACCAGGGACGGGGTGGGCTTCAACGCACTCGGCTGGGGAAAGAGAAGACCAGGGACGGGGTGGGCTTCAACGCACTCGGCTGGGGAGAGAGAAGACCAGGGACGGGGTGGGCTTCAACGCACTCGGCTGGGGAGAGAGAAGACCAGGGACGGGGTGGGCTTCAACGCACTCGGCTGGGGAGAGAGAAGACCAGGGACGGGGTGGGCTTCAACGCACTCGGCTGGGGAGAGAGAAGACCAGGGACGGGGTGGGATTCAACGCACTCGGCTGGGGAGAGAGAAGACCAGGGACGGGGTGGGCTTCAACGCACTCGGCTGAGGAAAGAGAAGACCAGGGACGGGGTGGGCTTCAACGCACTCGGCTGGAGAGAGAGAAGACCAGGGACGGGGTGGGCTTCAACGCACTCGGCTGGGGAGAGAGAAGACCAGGGACGGGGTGGGCTTGTTATTGAATGGCTCTTCTTATGCTGATGAAGCCGTCATATAGAGGGATCCCTTGTAGAAAAGTCTCTACCCTAAGCCTCCCAGCTGCCTCGACAACCCGCCCGTAATTGAAAGAGTATTCTTTGATGTTCCCTGTCTTCTTTGATATTTTGTCTCTCTTTTTCTGGTATATTTTCCTTCTCTTCTCTAACTCTTGGTTTACTGATAAGCTAGCTGGAGGGAGATTTTCTGTACAGCTGAAGGAGCAAACATAATAAACCGTACAACATGGGGTTCCCCAAATGCCTTCCCCTGATAGTGATACACAGTCTCTCTGGGACAACCAGAGGAAGGAAAAGCAGTGTGGTGATTCCTTCGGGAAAAAACGTGGCAGTTACGCCGGGGCTGGGGCTTTAAAGCTTTAATTATGGTAATAGGCCCAATTGCAGTCTAGTGAAGCCATAAAGTGCTTCCATCTGTTTGCTGTGCCCCAGAGCCCTGCCTGCCTGCCTTACAACTGGGTTAGACCAACGTTACACACCTCCTCACCACACTAACCAAAACACATCGACAGCCAGGACCTCCCCACACCAACCAGAATGAAGCTGAAACACGACAAAACAATGTAAACCTGAGTTCACCAAGTCCACTCCACTTCGCATGACCTAAACCTACTGCTCAGACTTTTAACCCAACTGTCTGCTCCAGGGTTGGGGTCAATTCTGAATTGAATTGCAAGTTGCATTTTAATTCCAATTCAATTCTTGAATTTTAATTGATTTTGAATTTTCCACAACCCACAGGTGAAGAATTTGAATAGAATGTGAATTAAAGGAAGTAGAAATTAATTAAATGAAATTCAAATGGCTTATTTATTCTACACATCATCAAAGACATTTTTATTTTGACCTCATGTATGGTTACCAATACCATGTAGCATAAGGTTGAAACATTCTAGTCTATAATAATTCATAATTCCCTTTTAAATATCAGAAAAAAATGGTTTCCCAGAATGCATTAGATCAAACACTGCAGTATGGAAGGGAACAATATAACATCTCATGACAAAGAAAAATACTGTTTGTTTCTTTGCATTAATCAGTAGCAAAATATTTGTCAAATTAATGAGATTCATGTCTCACTTGAATTGCTTTGAATTCAATTCTACTTCCTTCCATTCAAATTCAATTCAAATTCTGCTTCCTGTAGTGCGTGGCCAATTCAAATTAATTGTTTGAATTTAATTAAATTCCGACTTGACCCCAACCTTGGTGTACTCATAGGAGGAAACCCAAACAGAAGCATATTGTGTGTTTACCTGTCAACTAAAGGCTTCCACCATAGTCACTTCATAGGAGGTGAAAGCTCTAATGGTGAGTGACTACTGTCCAGTTCTTTCCCATTAGTGCAGATGAAGGTGAAATGATGCATCTCCTTTGAGCAGATCATTAATGAGAAGAAAAGTGCTCCTGATCAAAAGGAGATGAAGACATGTGGTGTATCTAAGACCACTGGTTCTCAACATGATTAAGACCTAAGCCTGTGATGAGCAGCTCTCTCTCTCCTGCTGAGGACTCGGGTATTTTAGGCTGTGTGGTCAGGCGGCTGTGAGGTGATTGGCCGGTGATCAGGGCATGACTGATCTGTGTGGCTGGCGGGCTGCTGATGTCAGTGAGTCAGCGAGCCCCAGGGGTTTATGGGAGAAGTTCAGCCATTTTGTTCCACAGGTGGGGCTTCTCCCAGACAGGAAGTGACACACTGTTGTGAGCCAGAACACGTGGAGGTGGTCTGGAGAATTTAGAATCTTAGAACGCTTTAAGAACTGTGCTGACCCATTGCCAAAACAATCTTTCACATGGGCAGATACTGAAAATGGGACATTATTTTCTGTCTATTGCTTTCCTTGGCTTGTTGTTAGGAACAACATTGGCTTCAGTCAGGCACTGGCAGCCTACCACATGAGCAGTCCGAAAAGTACTGTATTTTGATATATAATGCATGTGATGGGAAAGGTTGAGATTCACACACAGTGGGTGTTAACTTCTATTTCAGTCGAAGGTGATAACTCTGCAAAGAGCAAACTGAAGGGCAGGATGACATGCTTTGAGAAATGTCCCCTTGCTCATTTGTTCCAGCTTAAGCATTTACACACCCACACGCGCTCACACACACACACGAGCGCAGCCTCTCCAAAACACCCGATCCGACTAGGAGCATTCCTAAACGTGCAGTTCTGTAAATGGCTGGGATAGTTGAGAGATCCCTGACGTGCTTGGCACCTTGTACAGATTTGCAGTTGACAAAATTGATGTATTAGCGGTTAGACCATTTGTGACCCCATTTCTAAATGGAGGGCCATAAAACCTCACCACAGCCCCCACAGGTGTCCCAGGCCTCTGGGGCCTTTTGTGTTACGTAGGTCAGCCCTGGAGCAGCCAAGGCACTCAGAGCAGTTCGAGCTGCTGGCCAGAGCAGAGGCAGGGCAGACAGATCGACGAACCGACCGAGGAGTGTAGGGGCGTAGTGGCAGAGTGGGGGTTCTCAGTAAGCAACAAAACAGTCCAATGGATAGGAGCCATTATATTTCCAGTCTGTGGGGAGAGAGAGAGAGACAGAGAAAGAGTGAGAGAGAGAGAGAGAGAGAGAGAGAGAGGAGAGCAGAGAGAGAGAGCAGAGAGAGAGAGAGAGGCCGAGAGAGAGAGAGAGAGAGAGAGAGAGAGAGACAGAGAAAGAGTGAGAGAGAGAGAGAGAGAGAGAGAGAGAGTAGAGCAGAGAGAGAGAGCAGAGAGAGAGAGAGAGAGGCCGAGAGAGAGAGAGAGAGAGAGAGAGACAGAGGAAGAGGAGAGAGAGAGAGAGAGAGAAGAATGAGAGAGAGGAGAAGGAGAGGAGAGAGAGGAGAGAGAGAGCGAGAGAGGGAGAGAGAGAGAGAGAGAGAGAGACAGAGAAAGAGTGAGAGAGAGAGAGAGAGAGAGAGAGAGAGAGAGGAGAGCAGAGAGAGAGAGAGCAGAGAGAGAGAGAGAGACAGAGAAAGAGTGAGAGAGAGAGAGAGAGAGAGGAGAGCAGAGAGAGAGAGGCCGAGAGAGAGAGAGAGAGTGTAAATGCTATAGTGTGTGTACAAGAGAGTGGAGAAGAGGGAGAAAAAAAGAGCGAGGAATGACTGGGCTGATCCGGGGTGTGTGAGCTGAGCCAGTTGAGGGGGCTGTTGCTGGACGGCCGCACGGATGGACAGCAGAGGGACGTGTGTGGATGTCATCTGGCCATCAGTCAGGCAGACAGATCAAGCTCCAGGGAGGCCCATCAGGGGGTTCAGCAGTAATCCACAAAACAGCTGTGTGGAAAAGGGCCTTGGGAGACTGGCGTACTCTCATGGCCTGTCACCATCCCCTGACCTCCACAACATCAACAGTCTGGAGAGTCCCCTAACTTCTAAAACTTTCTTTGAAACAACTTTCTACTCCCCTAGCTTCTAAAACAGCCTATCCATTCCCCTGTCTTCTAAAATGGACTCAAAAACATCCTCCCCAGTCTCCTGTCTTCAATAACTGACTATAAACAGCTTTTCAGTCCCCTAGCTTCTAAAGCTGTCTTTAAAACAGCCTCTCCACTCCCGTCTTCTAAAATGGACTCTAAAACTTCCTCTCTAGTCTCTTGTCTTCGAAAAACTCACTCTAAATCCTCCTACCCAGTCTCCTAGCTTCTAAAATTAACTCAGAAACAGCTTTTCTGTTCCTTAGCTTCTGAAACTGACTCTAGATCTTCTTAATAGGCCCCTGCTCCCTAAAATAGCATGAAATCCCTCTCAGAACATACATTTTAACAGAGAAACATGGAACAAGACCTAGTAAAATAAAACAAGTAACATGTTACTCTTGCATAATACCTGATGCAATTTTGTCTCTGTCTTTTCAGTCTGTTTTCTGGCAGTATACCTCGAGTCACGTCCATCAGTCTGGGAGGTTTTATCTTCCTGGGTGCTTATGAGAAGGTCCGACGCACCCTGCTATAAAGACCTTGTCATGAGGGCAGGTGGGAGAGGGCTCTGTGCTGTGCTGACCCAGCCTGAACTGGCCCCGAGGAGGGACACCAGGTGTGAGTCATCCCTGATCGCTTTACCCAGAGGTCTGCGTTCCTGCTTCTCAGTGCGCTGCAGATTGAGTTTAACTGAGTGAATTCCATTTTTTTAACAGCAAGGATCGCATATCTCTGAGCCAAGTATCTTCACTGTATGACCATGTGAGAGGAAATGGTATTAAAAGCCATATTTTTATACTATGAAAGTCTTTGTGATTATATTTGTTCAATGTCACCGCTTTCTCCAGTTCATTGTCTAAAGCTGGGTAGTTAAATGGTAGAATAATCACCTCACAGTAGTTTGTCCATCCAAGGTTACTGCTCTCCATTATTCAGTATGGGAATACGGTGAACAAAACCACCTGCATTGACGAGCCACCAGGGAGCCATTCAGACATACTGTATCTCAGCTCAGAAAGCCTATTAGAGAAGAAGCATCATGAGCTCATCCACCTGCAGGCTGTCATCTCAGTGCTAGATGGGGCCTGTGTTTCTGCTGGATTAAACACTAATTTACTACAGTCACAACTGTCGCCACATTAATGCAGATGGATGTACTTTAGCCAACTTCCATTGAAGGGATAGTATTAAAACATGTACAATTTAATTGACCCCTTTTTCCTAGTATGGGCCTGACTGACGGTGTGGGAGGATAGGACATCCTGAATAGATTAACCTTTTACTCTAATGCATTGGTGAACATAGAGTATTGAGCAAGCATCAAAATGTTTCTCGGAATATAAAATTGGTTTTCCAAAAACAGGTACATTTACACTGGGGCCATGTTTTGTAAATAACTCCCATTGTGTCCTTCATATGTCGGTCGAGGGAGAAAGTAAATACCATTAAAGCCTGGGAGAGCGACAGGGAGATGAATGTTTGTCACAGCCCGTCACACATTTGTTTGGTACACCAGAGGGCTGAGGCTGTCAGTCAACTGACATATGTACATTCTGTCCAGCCTCATTCACTATGGACTTATGGTCATTTGCCAAGCCTAGAATTAACCCTGGCTTTAGAGATGGACCTCCAATGTATCTGCAGAGGCAGAAGCAACATGAATGAGTTCAATACTTTTGACAAACCTGCTAATTCAAGTAGTCTATATCATTTTGCTTTGCCTGGCCCACTTACTAATTTGAGACATTATGGAACCACAAAGGCAAGGAAAAACACTCCACAAAATGTGATTTTATTAGACACTTTAATGTTTAAACTTTGACATTGGTACAATGGATTCAGATAGTTTATTGAAATAAATGACTGCATGTCACCCCCGTGAATGATGACAACTGACTGACCATCTAGAATTCCTGTTCTCTAAAGAATATGCTGAAATGTCAAACAATTTGAGCCTTTGGTACCGCAAATAGCAAGTGTACACAGAATATTTTTTTGCATACATTGGAAAATGTAATTCTGTTTAATCTGACATTCAGTGTATCCAGGCCTATAGACAGGGGGCATTTTTCCTAGATTTGGCAAGGGTACATTTCACAAGTTTCCCAGCAGTAAGCAGTTTTACAAAATGAAGAGATTCTATTTGTACCGGTCAATAGTTCCTGAATGATTAAACAGGTTGTACTAGTACCATAATGATGACGATGATGATTATTATGATGAGGATGTGTGGTGCTATGACAAAGGCTAAATACTGGCCATTCCCTGTGTGAACAACAGCGTGACAACTGTCTCAAAATGCCTCCTGGTACGAGTTCCTCATTCCCTTTACAGCATGACAGGTTCATGGTAGAGCTGAACATATTGGGATGGGGGGGGACTAATGATTTTAGAAGTTGGACCAACATTCATGACAAATGTGAATTCAAAGGATCTGACAAAAGAATAATAAATGGGAGCTGAGGCACCGTGGATGTAGTCCCTAAACCAAAGCCAGCTGAAGAGCAGTGGTGGTCAGTACCTTGACAGACATGTGGAATAGCCTTGACATTCCATCGCTATTTCACAAATGTGACACGTTTCCTGACTAAGAATTCTTACATTCCTATTGGGTATGAGTAGTACAAAAGTGCTTAAACATCCAAAACCTAATTTCATATCCCAAACCCCCCCTTGTTCCGTGTTGTACCCAAATCAAAGCCCTTCCTTCATAAAATACCAGTAAATATGAGTTATGGTTTAAGGCCATGATGGGCAGCGTTTGCATTTGTCAAACAACATTCAAGTGCAATAAAGTGTTCCATGGTATGACAGAGTGTACCGATAGCGTTCACATCTCTGCTATACTAAGAGTCCGGTTAGTGGTTTCTTTGATCATGCAATAAGGCACGGCAGTTGAAGCAGGTAGAGGCTGACAAGGCTTGTTAAAGACAACAAAAAATACCATCACTCCGTTCCTTGTCATGCACAGAATAATTTCAAATACTCTTTGTAAAAGTTATATAATATACATGAAAACTCTTATGTACAGTCAATTGTCCAATGGTATAGCTCTGTCTCTTTCACACATTACTCTACAATATTACCTACATTTGCATGCTTCAAATGCAAGTCACGTTTAGGAGCTAAGATTGGTTGGCACCTCCCAGGAGAAGGTTTCAGTATGTACAGCTGATACGCTCAGACGGGACACCGCTCAGAAGGGACACCGCTCAGAAGGGACACCGCTCAGAAGGGACACCGCCCACACAAGCACCGCCTTCAAAACTCCAGACGTCCCTCCCTTCTCCTGCCTCGTTAGTCCAAACAGGGGACAGGATCAGATCTTGGCCTCTCTGTTTGAGGTAGCAGTTCCCAGTGCAAAGAACAAGTCAACTCAGGGCTAGTGAGTCTGGTAGTGTCAGGGTGGGGAGAGCCTGCTAGTCGCTGGCTCTCCTGAGGGGTGTGCATGGCTCTGGAAGGCTCTGGGAGCATGTCCATTAGAGAGGAGAGTCTGTCTGAGCTCTGGCTCACAGTCTGTGTCCAGTGTGTATTGGCTTGTTACGGGGCCGAGTTTCACCGGCTTGTGGAAGGCCTCCTCTTGAGAAAGGGAGCACACTAACGTCGTCTGTCCCGTCCTGTTCACTGAGGAATCTGGGAGGGAACACCGAGAGAGAAGAGAACACACAATCAAGACCCCTATCTGTGCAGAGCTCAAGGCTATCGATTGCATCCATATTGCTAATTTGACATTATGAAGCAAGGATCGGAATTCTGACCCCTAATTCCTCCCAGACCGTTCCTTGCCAAAAGGTACAGCATCCCGGGACAAGACCCGACCTGCTCCCCTGTGAGTCAGGCAGCAACGGGAACTCAATGCGGCTTTTCATCAAATTCCCTTCACTGTGATTTGTCATGGCAGGCTGATCTACACAGCTAAGGGCTCCATCCACAACATATTTTCTACCATTCCTTATCCTGTCCTCAACAGTGTGGAATAGAAAGAGCACTCTACCTTTTCTGTCCTTGTGGTTTCTCTGTGATGACAATACGTTGTGGTTGCTGGGAAACGCAGGTGGCTGGGCGTCCCTTCTGACTCCATTGGAGGTCCCGTTGCAGAGGGAGGCAGTGTAGGGTCCTGTGTCCACCCCTAAGGGTACAGGTACGCTGTAGTCCATGTGGTGGTGGTGTTGTTGGTACTCCAGGCATACAGGTCCCAGCCCCTGGGGGAGGTAGTCTGAGTCTGACTTGGAGTAGCCATTCTCCATACACTCTGTACACACTACAGCCTCACCGTAACCTAGACCAGCACAGACAGAGAGAACGTCATTATTACCACACCCACCCTTTTCCACAATTTCATGAATTTAGAGGCGATTTAAAGAAAACATTCACTGATCAGTCATGGTTGAGTATTGGAGGTTCATATGGATACCAAACTGAACACACTACCTGTGTTGTCTGTGTGTGTGTTGGGCAGAGGTCCACCACTAGCCTCCACACGGACGCACACATCCTGGCGCTCCGAGAGGGTCCCCTGGGAGGACAGGTAGCTGGGGACGTCCGGGGGCACGTTGGTCTCATCTGGGAGGGGAGAGAAACCATCAGCACAAACTACGGTCAACAACGCCACATGGATGGTGTAGAGCCATTCCCTGTGATGAGTAGAACGACATGAGCGCCCTCTCACCCGTGTTGGTGACGCTGCACTCCTCGCTCTTCTTGCGCGTCTGGTAGATGATGCACACCCACACCAGAGAGGTCACCACGATGCTAGTCACCACAGCGATGACTATGATGCCCACCGTGACGGTGCTGGGGCCAGGTGATGCGGCGCAGGCAGTGTGGCGGACACTCAGCTGGCTGTGGGCGCGCTCCGTGCCTAGCCTGTTGGACATGACGCACGTGTACCTCCCAGCGTCCTCTACGGCGGCGCTGCCGATGACCAGCAGCTGGTTGCCGGGGGTAAAGTGGTGTCGGTCGGAGGGGCGGAAGGGCTGGTCGTTCCTCAGCCAGGTGATTTTGGGTAGGGGGCTGCCTAGCGCCTTACACTGCAGGACTACAGTCTCCCCCACCACCACACTACGGTCCTCCAGCTCCTGGGCCAGGTGGGGCGTCTCTGTAGACGGGAGGGGTCACAGGTCAAAGTGTAGTCATCCCACCAGAGCAGACTGGTCAATCCCAACTCTACTCAACCCTTCATATCAAACTACGCAATGACAACTGGTGATGGTCCATTATGCTTTGTTCAACACAGACTGATATAGAACACCATGATCTCACTCGGTCTACTCCACCTTTTCAGACTGGGCCACAGCTCTGACTTTTCTTTCCACATGCATGACTAAACATTACAAAGCCACTCCTGAGGGCTGTTGCTACCTCGTGTCCCTGGGAGGAGTTGTTCTGGACTAAAAGCACTACATAAGGTAGAGTAGACCAAGCCCTTACACGTCCAATACAAGCCCCTCTAGGAGAATGGAGGCCTGCAGTCTCCCTCCCACTCTGAGGAGAGGGGTGAGAACGGTTAACAAAAACCCCTCTATCCCACCCTCCCCCATCTGACCCCTACCCTGACCTCTGACCTCGAGGAAGGCCACAGCTGCCAGAAGCATTTCATTCTAGGACCAAGGCTCACCAGTTCACAGCTGGCTTTAGAGCAGTTTACTAAGTGTTCATTTTTAGACTTAGTATCTGTATTATGGTCATGTGAAGGTGAGCCATGAATGGGAGGCGCTCTAGAAATAATGATAATTGTGAACTAACACTCGCACTTGACTCCCCCCACACTAGCTCTGACTTTACTGATAGTTACTGTATTGAGGAAAAATGTACTTACTAATGCACTAACTGTAAGTCCCACCTAGCTATCTTAAAACTAATGCACTAACTGTAAGTCCCACCTAGCTATCTTAAAACTAATGCACTAACTGTAAGTCCCACCTAGCCATCTTAAAACTAATGCACTAACTGTAAGTCCCACCTAGCCATCTTAAAACTAATGCACTAACTGTAAGTCCCACCTAGCCATCTTAAAACTAATGCACTAACTGTAAGTCCCACCTAGCCATCTTAAAACTAATGCACTAACTGTAAGTCCCACCTAGCCATCTTAAAACTAATGCACAAACTGTAAGTCCCACCTAGCCATCTTAAAACTAATGCACTAACTGTAAGTCCCACCTAGCCATCTTAAAACTAACGCATTAACTGTAAGTCCCACCTAGCTATCTTAAAACTAATGCACTAACTGTAAGTCCCACCTAGCCATCTTAAAACTAATGCACTAACTGTAAGTCCCACCTAGCCATCTTAAAACTAATGCACTAACTGTAAGTCCCACCTAGCCATCTTAAAACTAATGCACTAACTGTAAGTCCCACCTAGCCATCTTAAAACTAATGCACTAACTGCAAGTCCCACCTAGCCATCTTAAAACTAATGCACTAACTGTAAGTCCCACCTAGCCATCTTAAAACTAATGCACTAACTGTAAGTCCCACCTAGCCATCTTAAAACTAATGCACTAACTGTAAGTCCCACCTAGCCATCTTAAAACTAATGCACTAACTGCAAGTCCCACCTAGCCATCTTAAAACTAATGCACTAACTGCAAGTCACTCTGGATAAGAGCGTTTTCTAAGTGACAAAAATGTAAATGTATGGGAGGCTGGGCTCATTGTTATGGCTGGAATGGAATAATTGGAACGGAGTCGAACATGTAGTATATAGAACAGTATCAAACATGGAAACTACAATGAGCCCAGCCTCCACAATGAGCCCAGCCTCCACAATGAGCCCAGCCTCCCATACATTCACATTTCAGTCCTCCTATAGCTCCTCCCACCAGCCTCCTCTACTAGAAGGGCAAGGGGCGAGGCTGCCAGTAGGCGTGGGGCGAGGCTGCCAGTAGGCGTGGGGCGAGGCTGCCAGTAGGCGTGGGGCGAGGCTGCCAGTAGGCGTGGGGCGAGGCCAGTAGTAAGAGGGAAAAATTCTATACAGTTACATAACGCAATATTTTGGACGATATTATATTGATACTTTGACTTCAAGTATCATTTTTTTTTCTTGCTAGGTAGCATTAGTCGGCTGTATCTGTGCCAAAACTACTGTATCCTATTTTCCATCTTCTTTTTTAATAGTGAGCCAACGTGTTTTCAGCACTTTTATTTCCCTGACTGATCAACACTCGTTTTCTCATGCTCTCTCTGCAACAGAGAGCAATATGTTTGGAACATCATATAGAATGGTGAGAATCCCAATACATCATATCGGCACCTAAGTATGCAAGTCGTATCCAATGTCGTATTGTGAGGTCCCTGGCAATTCCCAGCCCTAGTGACCAGCAGTCAGACTTACCCAGCACGGTGAGGGTGGCGTTGGCAGACACGGCGCCCGCTGTGTTTTTGGCGGTGCAGCTGTACACGCCCATGTCCTCCGGCTTGACGTCCATGATGAAGAACACGTCATCGTCCGGCATCACATGCATCCGCCGCTCGCGCGCCGCCGGGAAGTCCGTGCCCCCATCCTTCTGCCAGGCAATCTGGGGGGTGGGGTGCCCCTCAGCAGCACACTCCAGCTTGGCAGTGGTGCCCGTACGGATAGTGTTGTCTCCAGGCATCTTCACTAACGTAGGCAAGACTGTGGGGAAGGAAGATATTGACACACTGGGTTAGCCACAACAGAGAAGTACAGAGGTTAACACAAGAGTCTCTGTTTTAGGGAGAGGGTTTGATTTGGGTGGGCAGGGCAGGGCAGCCAATCACTCAGCATCTGTTGGCCAAACTGACAGGGCGTGTAATAGCTCCACAACGCGCCTAAATCAATTTGTTCCAAATTCCACCCAGAGACTCACACACAGAGACATGCAGAGAGAGGCTTTGTTCAAGCTAAGAATTACCCCTAATCTCTTACCACTAGAACAACTCACTTATTGAGTTTAACTGAGCAAAATATCTGCTGAATCAGCATATTACAGAGAGACATGGATCTCACCGCACGCATGCAAACAAACACACACACTCACATTTTCTATCTATATAAAGCAGTCATACTGGGAGACCGTTAATCCTTCAGGGCCTGGCTGCGTACCGTTGACAGTGAGGCGGGCCTGGGTAGAGTAGGAGGAGCCAAAGTGGTTGGTGATGATGCACTGGTATCGGCCCTCGTGGGTGAAGGTCACATGACGCAGGTGCAAAATGGTGGTGTACTCCATCACCCCCCCGTGGTGAGCGCTCAGGTGGGCGAAGTTCTCCACCTCTGCATGGCGGAGCAGCTCCTGGTCTTTGCGCCAGGCGAAGGTCATAGGTGAGCTGCTGCTGCTGGCCGCCGTGCACGTGAAGCGCACGTCACTACCCAGAACCGTCACTGTGGTCTCTGGCTGCACTGTGATCTGGGGCTTAGGCAGGTCATCTACAGGAAGAGAGAGGTGGAGAGACAACAATAAACCTACATAAGCATTATTCTTTGTAACCAAATGTTTTCTCAGTGACAGGAGATATGTATACTATACATACATACATACATACATACATACATACATACATACAAACAAGGAAGGATTAGCACATCACAGATCAAACAGACACCGTGAACCTACATCAAAACACTTGAACAAAATCACACACCCACACTGTAAACAAGCAAGAGCTGGAATTTAAAACACCATCTGGTCTTAGCTGCTGGCTGCACGGTCTGACAGAAAGCCCTAACACACACACAACTCACCACAGACAAAGCTCTCTGGCGGAGCCTGGAAGATGCTGGTTCCCTTCAGGGTTTCAGGATGGGCACAGGTAGCCTCTACGCCCGTCTGTAGCCCCCGGCTCAACAGCCACTCAGGGAACCAGTGGAGCTGACAGTCACACAGGAGACTGTCACTCTGGATGAGCCTGGGGGGGGGGGGACTGTTAGGACTGAAGAGTTTGTTATTCTCCTTTAAAGACTTGCTTTGATCTGAAAGAATGAACTGCAGCAGTATTGTGTAGCCATATCATAACATTGTGAAGACAATCACAGTTTCCAGAGACTAAGTGTGAGGAGTGTGTGTGTGTGTGTGTGTGTGTGTGTGTGTGTGTGTGTGTGTATGTATGTATGTATATATATGTTCATCATTGCAGACTCACAGGTTCCTGAGGCTCCTCATCTTGCTGAAGGCCTCTGGCTGAATAGAGCGGATGGCATTCTCTCCCAGATTCCTGTTGAGACATTAAACAGAGGGCCACCCATCAGCACTGACATAAAGGGGACACGGGAACACACACGCGCACACAGCGGTGTCACGGCCAGCAAGGGCTGACTTTAAACAAGGTGGAAAGATTCAGGCGTTTAAGACCAATGTCACTTTCCAGCTTTTCAAAAATCATTTTTTTCCCCTAACGGTCAGTCTGTGAAAGAGCTTATATAAATTAAATTTCTTGTACCAAACTGACCATATGCTCAATAACTTTTCTCCCTTGCACCAGGGAGAAAGACCAAAGTTGAAGCTGCCTCTAACGAGAGGGAAGCAGCTTGCCCCACAAACTGCCTGTCTTCTCCTTTAACAAAGACACGATTTCATTTCTAACAGCCCTCTTAGGCAGCTACTTTTGGCAGCCGCACTTGGGGGCGTGCAGTGCATTGTGGGATACTCACAGGTGCTCCAGGGCCTCCAGGCCTAAGAAGGCTTTCTTGGCCACCGACTTGATCTTGTTTCCAAACAGAGTCCTGCAATTTCCAAACATGAAGGGCGCCGATAAACGTGAGAGAAAGAGAGAGAAAGTGAAAGAGAGAGAAAGTGAAAGAGAGAGAAAGTGAAAGAGAGAGAAAGTGAAAGAGAGAGGAGGAAGGGGTAAGGGGGGAGAAAGGCACAATTAGTGGGGTTGAATCTGATAAGACCAGAAGATTGAGGTATTGGAAATCCGAACTGTGTGGAGATTAGGAGGGTGAGGGACTCGGGGCCCGGCCCCTCCCGGCCCTGCTCTTCAAAGACCACTTTTATCTTTATTAGTATTTAATAGCGATGACAGGGTGGGGCTGAGAGCCGGGGGGGGGGGGCTGAGAGCCAGGGGGGGCCACATGAAAAGCAGGTTGTCTCACTGGGGGACAACACAGCTTGTAGAGTAATAAAAGTAGCCTTGTCAAGGCGGGTTCAAGCAAGGAACAAGCAGCTCTGGGGGTCTAATCCCAGGCGCTCTTCAAAAGACACCTCTACCCTCCCTCCTTCTCCCCTTCCGTCCGTCCCTCCATCCTTCGTTTCCCTTCCTTCCCAGGAGGAGCGGATGGACACAGTTGGCTGGTTTAGAGTTAAGACCCCTGCATTGGAACCTTTCAATCCTGTCACGCCTCCTCCACTCTCCCCTTCTATACGGACCCACTGAAAATCTACACAGTGCAATGTGAATACAAACTATGTTTCAAAAACCATTGGGTGTGTATCTGCTTGGCTATTACATTTGGGGGAGATTAGCTAACACTAAGATGCATGTTGATAAGAGGTATTCGTCACAGGCGTTCTATAAGAAAGCCTCTGTTTCGGGGGCCCCCAGGCAGACGACTGGTCATGGACAACCTGTTAGCTCCTGGTCCCACATCAGCCAGAGGTCTATGTTTCTAGAATACAGAGGGAGACGGCTGCACAGCAGGCTTCATCACAGACAACCACTACTCACTAAGTTACTGCACTTCCATCCAATGGATTTAGCATATTTAAATAAATATTTATAAAAGCGATCTTATTCCCACCATCACATTGCACATCTAGCAGTCTGCATTGCCTTTCATTCCAATCACATTGTCTTCATGGAGTAATCACATTTAGGAAAAAAAATTAAAAATGCTTTAATGATGTAACAAAAATTTCTACACTCAATATATTAATTTATTTTTCCACCTCAAAAGAGCAATGAGAAAATACGTTTTTTTGTGACCACTTGTGAGAGCACAAGTTAACCCAGAGCATTCTCCCATCACAATCTGGGACACAAAGCGTGTGGAGGACACTTTAATGTCCCTCCCATCTCTCTCTGTTTTTCCCAGGGCTGGGGAGTGTTGTTTTCCGGCGGGATGGAAGAATTGTGCCAGCGCTAGGCCAATTTCACCCTCTTTCAGTCCCTAACAACAGGCAGGAAGGCATGGCTGTGGAGCAGAGAGAGAGGAGCAGGGCTAGAGACCGACAGAGCTGCTGAGGCTCATATCCTGCAGGCTGATAGAAAAGCCCTTTCAATAGGCTAGCACTCACAGGGAACGGCCTTGGTTGGACACCATCTTTTATCCCAGGATTGTTTAGGGCCCACTATGTTCATTGTGCTATGGTTTAATAGTTATACGAGAGATCACAACAAATTTACATCGTTTAACCGTCAAGGCAGTTCAATTCCCACCAACAGACACTCTGAACTTGGACACAATTGTAGTTGAGAGTCTGGTAAACCAAATGAAAACCAGATTCATGCTCGTTTCAAGTCTGTTGCCGTTAAAATATGAACCCGCATGCTTCATGAAAAAGCCTAATAAAACTTGGAGCAGCTTTTAAAGTCATCTCTCAGTGTTACACTTCCAAATGACGTGTGAGGCCCAGAGGTAAGGGAGAGATGGAGCTGGTCCTGTCTGAAGCCAGGTCTGGGAGAGATGGAGCTGGTCCTGTCTGAAGCCAGGTCTGGGAGAGATGGAGCTGGTCCTGTCTGAAGCCAGGTCTGGGAGAGATGGAGCTGGTCCTGTCTGAAGCCAGGTCTGGGAGAGATGGAGCTGGTCCTGTCTGAAGCCAGGTCTGGGAGAGATGGAGCTGGTCCTGTCTGAAGCCAGGTCTGGGAGAACTAGATATAGGCTATAGGTAGGCAATACTCCTCAGAGGAAACCCTTCACGCTGGACTGAAGATCTGCAGACAATCATCAACCAGTGGCAGGGCAGCCAGCTTGAAGGGACCGGTTCTGAGGAGAGGGGGATGGAGGAAAGGGGGGGGGGGGGGGGGGGGTGAGAGAAGGAGGGGGGATACTCACAGCTTGTTGAGGCTGTCCAGTCCAGAGAAGGCCCCATTGGTGTCCTCTATTGTGCCTGAAATGTCATTATGGTCCAGCTCCCTGTGGAGAGAGAGAAGGGATAAGAGAGATAGAGGAAGAGGAGAGCAGAACAGGATGCCAGAGCTGGAACACTGTGTAGCCTTGGCAGAGATGGGGCTGGAAGTCACGGGTTACCCCTCCTGCACCTGGTCTAAAGAGCAAGCCTCTCTGCTGATCTGCTCTGCCAGCCAAGCACATTCTTTCCTTTGTGAGGAAGAGCGGGGTGAAGGCACAACCCAACACAGGGGTACACATGTATAATTCAGAACAGCATGGAGAGGTTGGCGGGCACACAATGTCTTTGGATGTGCAGTTTTAAAGCAAATTTCCTGCTCTTCTACACATTTTGCTATGACTTATGCTATCGAAGTGACTCAAACATCTAACATATTTTCTACATAATTTATATTAATTTTAAACTGAAAACCTTTACCCATCCTGAACCCCCCACAGAAAAGGTGTCACGAAAAAACACTTTGGCAGCCCACCAAAGACTTTTCTATGCAGAGAAAACCCTTTAACTGCTGAAGTCATCTGGGCAAAGGAACCATTTGAATAATAATTCCCCTACCCCCCTCAGTCCTTCCCTCACCCCCTTTAGTTCCTTTTGGTTACTTTGCCTCCATGGCCGGACTCAGCTGCCAATTCCCTATTCTTTCTGGCTGGCTGAGTGTGAATGGCCGTTGCCTTGTTAATGTAGGCAGTGGCTGCCCAATTAAAGCTGTCTCAGCTCCCTTACAGCTTGGGCCCGCGCCTACCCAGCGCTTCACTGATTACATCTGCCTCAGAGAGAGGGAAGGGAGGAAAGAGAGGGAAAGAGAGGAAGAAAGGGGTGAGCATAAAAGGGAAAAGTAAAAAATTAAATTAGAAAGCAAAGAGAGGTAACGGGAGAGCGGAAAACAAAGCAAAGAAAGAAAGAAAAGGCCAAGAAAGAATGAGCGGGTGAGAGGGGAGCCAAACAGAGGGCCTATCACACAGCTGAGCTCCCTCCCCCTAGCCCGACGCCCCCCCCTTAGCCCGACGCTCCCCCCCCTAGCCCGACGCTCCCCCTAGCCCGACGCTCCCCCTAGCCCGACGCCCCCCCTAGCCCGACGCCCCCCCCTTAGCCCGACGCTCCCCCCCCTAGCCCAACGCTCCCCCTAGCCCGACGCTCCCCCTAGCCCGACGCCCCCCCCTAGCCCTAGCCCCCCCTAGCCCGACGCTCCCCCTAGCCCGACGCTCCCCCTAGCCCGACGCTCCCCCTAGCCCGACGCCCCCCCCCTAGCCCGACGCTCCCCCTAGCCCGACGCCCCCCCCCTAGCCCGACGCTCCCCCCTAGCCCGACGCTCCCCCCTAGCCCGACGCTCCCCCCCCTAGCCCGACGCTCCCCCCCTAGCCCGACGCTCCCCTTAGCCCGACGCTCCCCCCCCAGCCCGACGCTCCCCCCCCTAGCCCGACGCCCCCCCCCCCCTAGCCCGACGCTCCCCCTAGCCCGACGCTCCCCCCCTAGCCCGACGCTCCCCCCTAGCCCAACGCTCCCCCCTAGCCCAACGCTCCCCCCTAGCCCAACGCTCCCCCCTAGCCCAACGCTCCCCCCTAGCCCAACGCTCCCTAGCCCAACGCTCCCCCTGTGTCAGCAGAGAAAGGCCTGTATACGCCTTGGCTTGTCACCCCCCTGTGAGAAAGGCCTCGTCTCCAAAGCAAAGGTCTGACTCTTTTCTCTGGCTCTCTGGGAAAATCCTGGGCCAAAAAGACATTAGCAGAAGGACCCCACCCCCCAGCCTCCCTCTTCCTCTCTTTCTTCCTGTTCAAGGTGTGTGCATAAGGGTGTGGGGGGAGAGAATTCTCCCATACTGCTTTTCACTGCTCCGTTTAAAAAGGCAAAGAATCTACAGGGAGGCAGAGGACAGGGAACACATGTGCATCCAACATCGATGTTAACCAACGACCGAAAAGAGGGAAGACGAGAAAAGAAGCACCAGAATAAAAGTTCTTACAGAATGAAAACATGACAATAGTGACACATGCACACCTCAAACAGATACACGTGGATATGCAGGAATACAAACTATATCTGTTTAAAAGCAATGGTCTGAAAAGTAAACAGCTAACTCCACATTGTAAATGGCCCCAGAGGGGCTTAATAAAGCCATGTTGAATCCACATGAATAAACTGAATTGTTCTTAAAGGCCAAGTGCAGTCAAAGTTCTGTTTTCCTATGTTTTATATCATTTTGTACAACAACTGATGAAACTACCACTGTAAAAGTGTGAAAACATTTGATCAGTGTTATTTCCTGATAGTTGCTGGTTTAAAATACAAATCTACACAGGAACTTCTAATCAGCAGGTTTGCATGGGCGGGAGTTTAGGCTTTGCATGGTAAATTGGTTAATAGACAAAGAGTTCCAAACCTCTCTGCCAATAATAGCTAGTATTCACTATTCCCCTCCCCATTCAGACCACTTCCAGACAGTCTTAGCTAAATTCTTGCTTGAGATATATATTTTTTGCTAAAGGCAATGTTTTGACAATTGTAATGGCAATCTATTACAGTAAGGTAGAAATGGTTTGATATTGAAATAAAACGGCTGCATTGGACCTTTAAACTAGTAAAAGGATGAGTCTACAGTGTGGAACCATAGTTGTGTGTGCTCTAGGTGCGTTCAGGAGGACTTACAGGAGGCGCACGGCTTTGAGGCCTCTGAAGGCCCCCTCAGTGATGTGGCTGATGGAGTTGTGCCCCAGACGGAGGGTGTGGAGGTCCCCCAGCACCGCCAGACTACCCTCGTCCAGACGACTCAGGTTGTTATAGGACAGACTCCTACAGGAGGAAATGAAAAATAAATACATGCGTTGTCAGGCGTGGACCAGAAGGACAAGATGGCCCAGCACTAAGGTAACCTAACCTACCTGAAACGTCATTATTCTCTATTTTATATGGCCTTATTCAATGTCTTCTTGCCTTTGAATAGATGCTGTATTTTTCCACTGTAGCGTTGGCTCAATATCTGTTCATCCACAGCAGTTTCCTATCATGCTTGATAAGGAGTCAAGACACAAACCATTTACAAATTGTATAAATTTCCAGTTGGACAAAATGGACACTTCTCTGATGTCTTTCCTAGAGTTATGGTCTTATTTAAGTAGGTACACTGTGCGTCAGTGGTGATAAATATGTCTTGTTTGTCGGTACACATGGTCAAATGGTCTGTTGTGTGAGTGTCTGGACTGTGCCTCTCTGAAGGGGTCTAGTGTGGTCATGTGTGGCCACTGGCCAGTCTCTGATGCCCCGTCAGGCAGGCTGCCGTCTCATCCGGAATGTAATAACAAGCAGGTCAGAAAGACAGCCACTCTTCTACACCTGATAGCTAACCAAGCCACTACCCCACTGATATCACAGTCAACATGGACACACTAAGAAAAATCATAGAAACCCGGACTCACACCGAGTTGCAACACAGATAGAGAGCAATCTGTTTCTCTCACACACAGTACCCAGACACAGGAGCCTGACAGGCAGCCGTGTCATTAGCGACGCCTGAGCAGAGCTGAGCTCTACATTAGTGTAAACAGTCTCTCTCCTTCACTAGACAGGGAGATCCCGCTGCAATTCCCACAGTATCCGTACCAACAGAGGGTTGTACGCTCTCTACCAACCTGACAGAGATGTGAATACACACTCTTGCGTGGGCTTAAGTACTGTCAATCTTACCGCTCATTATGGGATAAACAGGCTTATAGTGAGAGGAGCGTGTGGTATTGAGCGTTAAGTGAGTCATGTAGCTGTCGTGAAGGTACGGGGAGGGGCGGAGAACAGATTCAGCGTTATGTTCTTAGGGTTGTGTTTGGGGATCAACAAGAAAAGACAGGGGGTTTGAAGTTGGAGGCATGGGTAAGACTTTGGGGTCCATATCTGGGGGCTGAATAGGGGATTCATATTTTTGTTTGTTTCTCAGGGGTTGGGAGGTTTCTGATGTGCTACGGTTTACAGGGGTTGGGAGGTTTGATGTGCTACGGTTTACAGGGGTTGGGAGGTTTCTGACGTGCTACGGTTTACAGGGGTTGGGAGGTTTCTGACGTGCTACGGTTTACAGGGGTTGGGAGGTTTCTGACGTGCTACGGTTTACAGGGGTTGGGAGGTTTCTGACGTGCTACGGTTTACAGGGGTTGGGAGGTTTCTGACATGCTACGGTTTACAGGGGTTGGGAGGTTTCTGACGTGCTACGGTTTACAGGGGTTGGGAGGTTTCTGACGTGCTACGGTTTACAGGGGTTGGGAGATTTCTGACGTGCTACGGTTTACAGGGGTTGGGAGATTTCTGACGTGCTACGGTTTACAGGGGTTGGGAGGTTTGATGTGCTACGGTTTACAGGGGTTGGGAGGTTTGATGTGCTACGGTTTACAGGGGTTGGGAGGTTTGATGTGCTACGGTTTACAGGGGTTGGGAGGTTTCTGACGTGCTACGGTTTACAGGGGTTGGGAGGTTTCTGACGTGCTACGGTTTACAGGGGTTGGGAGGTTTCTGACGTGCTACGGTTTACAGGGGTTGGGAGGTTTCTGACGTGCTACGGTTTACAGGGGTTGGGAGGTTTGATGTGCTACGGTTTACAGGGGTTGGGAGGTTTGATGTGCTACGGTTTACAGGGGTTGGGAGGTTTGATGTGCTACGGTTTACAGGGGTTGGGAGGTTTGATGTGCTACGGTTTACAGGGGTTGGGAGATTTCTGACGTGCTACGGTTTACAGGGGTTGGGAGGTTTCTGACGTGCTACGGTTTACAGGGGTTGGGAGGTTTCTGACGTGCTACGGTTTACAGGGGTTGGGAGGTTTCTGACGTGCTACGGTTTACAGGGGTTGGGAGGTTTCTGACGTGCTACGGTTTACAGGGGTTGGGAGGTTTCTGACGTGCTACGGTTTACAGGGGTTGGGAGGTTTGATGTGCTACGGTTTACAGGGGTTGGGAGGTTTGATGTGCTACGGTTTACAGGGGTTGGGAGGTTTGATGTGCTACGGTTTACAGGGGTTGGGAGGTTTGATGTGCTACGGTTTACAGGGGTTGGGAGATTTCTGACGTGCTACGGTTTACAGGGGTTGGGAGGTTTCTGACGTGCTACGGTTTACAGGGGTTGGGAGGTTTCTGACGTGCTACGGTTTACAGGGGTTGGGAGGTTTCTGACGTGCTACGGTTTACAGGGGTTGGGAGGTTTCTGACGTGCTACGGTTTACAGGGGTTGGGAGGTTTCTGACGTGCTACGGTTTACAGGGGTTGGGAGGTTTCTGACGTGCTACGGTTTACAGGGGTTGGGAGGTTTCTGACGTGCTACGGTTTACAGGGGTTGGGAGGTTTCTGACGTGCTACGGTTTACAGGGGTTGGGAGGTTTCTGACGTGCTACGGTTTACAGGGGTTGGGAGGTTTCTGACGTGCTACGGTTTACAGGGGTTGGGAGGTTTCTGACGTGCTACGGTTTACAGGGGTTGGGAGGTTTCTGATGTGCTACGGTTTACAGGGGTTGGGAGGTTTCTGATGTGCTACTCACAGTTCGCGTAGCCTCTGGCAGAACCTCCAGCCATCTGGGTTGATGTGGGAGATGGAGTTGTAGCTGAGGAAGAGCTGCAGAAGAGAAGACAGGCCATACATGGAGCCACTGTTCACCTCCCTCAGGCTGTTATAGTCCAGGTGACTGCAGGGGAGGAGGTCACAGACAGGTTCAGGCTAGGCATCATGGGTAATGTAGTTTGGTATGACAGGAGATTGGACATTACAGGTAGTCCAATTGTGGTTCATAGTTTAGCTGAATGTTAATGGACAATTATAGAGCATAGAGTTGCTTGTGAAACAATTGTTAAGAGTGGAAAGTAATACGAGCGGAGTAGGAGAAAGTGATCCTAACAACAGTTGTTGAGGACAGCCAGTCCTCAAGGCCAGGCAGGGAGTTGGGAGCAGTATGTTTCTGTAACTCACAGCACTTTCATCTTGGCCAGGCCCCAGAAGGCTCCGTCGGTGAGCTTACTGATGTTGTTCCTCTGCAGCTTGAGGACCTCCAGACTGGCCAGGCCCTGGAAGGTCAGCCCCTCCACCTGCCTTACACGGTTCCTGTTCAGCTCACTGGAGGACAGGACAACACAACCCAGCAAGGAGTTAGAGAGAGATGCAATGATGATGAGAGATAGAGAATTATGGTCCTACAGGAAAAACCTGTAAAGTAATACTGTAACATCTTAGCAGCACCATTCAGCCCCACAAAAACATAAGTGGCATTACACGGCGGTATCTATTCCCCCTGAAGCCAGGGATGTGTACTCCTAATGGGAGGTAAGGTTTGGGTTACAGAACAGGGTCCAGTTTTGACCTGGGCATCGCACCACGTGATCACAAACCTTCATTAATCATGCTAGGGTTAACTAAAGGATCCATCTCTTCTACTACATTCAAACAGCACCGGATTGCAGCCACACATGCTTTGAAGGGCAGGGCATCTGTATTCACTTCTGAGACCGAGAAGGCTACTTCTGTCTGGAGCATACTGTATACAGCTAACCGCTCAGTGTCATCTCAGGGACAAGGTAAAAAGACAAAATGACCCCCCCCCCCCCCCCCCCCCAGAGATAAAAAACCCTTTGCCTTCTGTATCAGAAGAGTTCTCTGATAGCTTCGTACCAGTGAATCTGTGCCCCTGGCGTGTGAGGTTTAACATCACAGCCCAGGAGCATAGCTGAACAATAAACATCCATATAGCGTCTTTGTGTGTCCTCCATGTTGCCACAAGCATCCACAGATAGTGTCACCGGGGCCACCTGTTGAACAATACCCACCTGGGGAAACTGGGAGGGCTGTGGAGAGAAGGGAGTCCTGTCTACAATGGAGGAGAGTATCATTACATGCGTCTTTACTCCCCAGAGTGGGAGTGTTGAGGTAAGGATGGGTCTGCCCTAGCCCCATGCTGCAGGGGAGGGGGGAGACAATGACAGAGAGCATGGCTCAGAGAGGACAGAGGCCATAACTCAGCCATGGTATTGGTCTGATGTTTACTAATGCTGCTACACTCTCCTCAATAAATGGGACGGTGTCAAAGAAGTCAGCCTCTTTAGGTTTTGTCTAACTTCCCAAAGTTATTTTCCCTCTAACATCGGTGGGGTCATGGACTATGGGTACTGTACACTGTCTTTAACTGGCCAAGGGTCAATTTGGTTGTTTCTCTAACGATGGTTGAGGATAGGCTAGGAGGTGAGTAGAGAGACTTAACAAACATGTGCCTAAGTGAGCTGAGAGGTGTCTGGAAGTTGTATGAAACAGTACTCACAGCTGGGTCAGCTTGGGGAGCTGGAAGCTTTTGACAGGGACCTGGGAGATGCGGTTCCGACTCAGTCTGAGAACCTGCAGGGACGAGGAGAGATGGTCCAGAGCACCGGCCTCCAGGAGGTGGACTTTGTTGTTGCTCAGGTACCTGGAAGACAGCATAGCACACTGTCATGGATCCAATACATACATTGATAACATTGGCACAACATTTATAATTAGATGAGAAATGTAGGAAGAATGTTTGACATAAGAAGAAAAGGTATGATCTTACAGGTCTTTGATCTGGAGGCCTGCGGGGAAACTTTGACCTCTGACTTCTGTGATGTCATTACTGCTCAGGTCCAGTGTTTCCACGGAGACCAGGTCTCTCATCCGCCTTCCATCGATGGCACGGATCTTATTATTGTGTCTGAAAATAAACAACCACAACCACTGTTAGGAAACTTCAGGGGCAAAGATGAAGGAAAACCTGAGGAGAGAAACAGGAGAAGAACACAGCTCCTAGTCTTTAGATGCTTGTTTTAGAAGCAGCAGTTAAAGCAAACACACACTCTTCTTTTCCAAACCTACTCAGGAACAAAGAGAGAGTACAGTGCCAAGTATCACTGCTTCAGGAGCATGTCCTCCAGACATGACGCTTGGCATTCAGGCCAAAGAGTTCAAGCTTGATTTAAAATCAGACCAGATAATCTTGGTCACCTCCCTGACCAAGGCCCTTCTCCCCCGATTGCTCAGTTTGGCTGGGAGGCCAGCTCTAGGAAGAGTCTTGGTGGTTCCAAACTTCTTCCATTTAAGAATGATGGAGGCCACTGTGTTCTTGTGGACCTTCAATGTTGCAGAAATGTTTTGGTACCCGTCTCCAGATCTGTGCCTCGACACAATCCTGTCTCGGAGCTCTTCCTTCAACCTAATAGCTTGGTTTTTGCTCTGACAACTGTGTGACCTTATATAGACAGGTGTGTGTCTTACCAAATCATGTCCAATCAATTATATTTAACAGGTGGACTCCAATCAAGTTGTAGAAACATCAAGGATGATCAATAGAAACAGGATGCACCTGAGCTCAATTTCAAGTCTCATAGAAAACGGTCTGAATACTTTTGTAAATAAGTGTTTTTATTTTTTATAAATTTGCAGTCTCTAAAACCCTGTTTTCGCTTTGTTATTATGGGGTATTTGTGTGTATATTGATTATGAACATAATTAATTTAATCAATTTTAGAATAAGGCTGTAATGTAACAAAATGTGGAAAAAGTCGAAGGGTCTGAATACTTTGAATGCACTGTATTTACCCCCCAAAAACGAAATGCTAATTAGCTGTTAATGTGGCTATGAAAGAACTACAAATGACATGATCTGGATGAGACTGCCGAATCCAGGCAAAGGTAAGAATCCCTGGATTAACCATCTAACGTTAGCTAAATGTAGGAATTAATAAATTGACAACTCTGTGAACTGTCTTGTGCAAGTTTTAAATTGACACAATACCTGTTAGCAAAGGTATGATGTGCAGGAGCTTGCAGAGGTATGATGTGCAGGAGCTTGCAAAGGTATGATGTGCAGGAGCTTGCAGGGGTATGATGTGCAGGAGCATGATGTGCAGGAGCTTGCAGGGGTATGATGTGCAGGAGCTTGCAGGGGTATGATGTGCAGGAGCTTGCAGGGGTATGATGTGCAGGAGCTTGCAGGGGTATGATGTGCAGGAGCTTGCAGAGGTATGATGTGCAGGAGCTTGCAGAGGTATGATGTGCAGGAGCTTGCAGAGGTATGATGTGCAGGAGCTTGCAGAGGTATGATGTGCAGGAGCTTGCAGAGGTATGATGTGCAGGAGCTTGCAGAGGTATGATGTGCAGGAGCTTGCAGAGGTATGATGTGCAGGAGCTTGCAGAGGTATGATGTGCAGGAGCTTGCAGAGGTATGATGTGCAGGAGCTTGCAGAGGTATGATGTGCAGGAGCTTGCAGAGGTATGATGTGCAGGAGCTTGCAGAGGTATGATGTGCAGGAGCTTGCAGAGGTATGATGTGCAGGAGCTTGCAGAGGTATGATATGCAGGAGCTTGCAGGGATTTGTAATTTTACATGTCTACTTAGATGCTAATTATCATTAGTAAATTGAGCCGAATATATTTATAAGTCACCTTGTCCGAGAAAGATTTACATGGTTACCAAAACGTCCCGCCAGGGTAAGCCTACATGAAACACAGCCCTACGACACCTCCACTGTGGGACTCTATTGCTGATAATTGTAACCGACTACTTCCAAATCAAATGGAGAACGACTTGGCTAGATGAAAGGACTTACATTGTCTAACTCTGACCCCGACAGTCCAGTTAACCATGGAGTAAGAGGCCTCAGAAAGAAGTTTTTACAAAGCACATTTTTATTTTGGCCTGCTCTCTGCAGGAATGGTGGGTCACAGTCTCTCGCCACATCTGGGATTTATTTTGGTGTTGGCTGGGAGAGATGGGAGCGATCCACTTCAGGGCTGCAGCCTGACAGACGGATGGACAGAGCAGCACAGGAATCTTAGTCACTTCCCTGTTTACCTATACCCAGCACAGGGCCAACACACACACGCATATCGACACCCACAGACGTATAGAGGCCTAGACATACACAAACACGTGCACAGACAGATACAAACAGACAAATCCACACTGACCGGACACAGACCCAGACTTCCTTTTGGTTGACCAAATGGTCAACTCCTCTGCCTGCCAGCGTGTGTACGTCTGTCTGTCAGTGCGGCCGTCTGTATGTGTGTGTGTGTGTGTGGGGGGAGGAAGGCGGAGCTAGTGAAGGCCAGTGTTATCCGAGCAGGGATGAAAATCATACCACAGCCCTGGTAGCACTTCCCTGACACTCCGGCTAGTGTTACAAAACACTTGCCCTGCCCCCACCCCCCATTGGACATTTATCTTTGTTACAGTTGTAAATCTGTATATTTGTTATTACTGTTTCATTCATGTCTCACTTCCCCCAGCTGCTCCCCCTATGGACATTGTACCCCCCCCCCCCCCCCCCCCCCAAGTCTCTTCACTAATTGAAGATAAAATTACATTTGATTTCAAATCAAGTCCATGAGTAAAACAAAGTCAACACAAGGAACCTAATTTAGAGTCGACTCCCAGACCCAGCCTGAAACGGTGTTTGGTAAAATCCTATTTCCTCTGGTGTCTCCAGACAGGTGTTTCACCAGTCAAACTGCAGCAAAACAAGGTCACCCCCCCCCCACCCCACAGACACACGCACACATACACACAGATGGTCAAATAAGACTCTGTAGGGCGTTTACTCTGTGCCATGGGGGGGGGGGGGGTCTCCCACTGCAGCCCAGAGCCCACCTGAATAAACAGTGGTGTAAAGAGTAAAGGATGAGCCTCAGCCCAGACCCTGCCCCTCTCCCCTCCCGCCTGACCCTACAGGAAGCTCCTGGGGAGCAGCAGCAGAGAGGGAGACTGACAGGGGGAGAACTCATGCTCTACTGATCAGGGAGGGAGGGAGGGAGGGGATGAGGAGGGATAGGGACTTGGGGTCAACAGCTGCTGACCCTTGCTGGGAAAAACTAGGCACAGTTGTCTGAAACAGGAGGGAGAGGCTCTCTCGCTGTCTCTCAGATGCTGACCACAACAGTCGAGCTCTCCCTCTCTTCTCCCTCTTCTTCCTAGTCCAGGTCCTCATTCTCTCGCTCCTCTTCCCCATCCTCCCATGGCCAGAATAGTCCAGCTGTGTGACAACCAGAGGTGTGAGGTGAGAGGTGGTGACGGGGTAGGGTGGATGCAGACAATAGGTTCATTTATAAAGCACTAGCTTTCCCCCCTCTCTTTACATTTTGAGTACTTTAGCAGACGCTCTTATCCAGAACAACTTACAGAAGTGAGTGTGTATATTTTCGTACTGGTCCCCCATGGCAATCGAACCCACAATCCTGGCGTTGCAAGCGCCATACTCTACCAACTGAGACACACGGGATCTTTGACGCTGGGGGTACATTCAACAGATCCCTTCATTCTAAATTTCATCATCCCATTTGATTTTCCTACAGTCAGTTTTGACACCTTGATGTTGAGGGTGTTGATAATAAAATAGTTAACACTGCTGCCCATTCTCCCATTTACACAGTGATCTTTGGGAATTCTACTTCGTTTTGATGTTGAGAATAAAGGTTAAAGAACAGTTATTTTAAATCATATCGTCCCATTAACCATCATGTGATTTTCATGGAGTTGTTTTGACACGTCTCTGATGTGGGAAGGGTGGATGCCTGACAATGGAAAAGTCTCACTCTCCCCTGACCCATGTGATTCTATTGGGGTTAGGTGGCCTGCAGTGACATTGGAGCATGGGAGCCCTGCTACATTCTGGGAGAGCAGGATGACAGGTGCATTATGGGAGTGTGCTAGCCCCAGGGTGGGAGCTGATCTGACTGACTGATCTGAGAGCATTGATTAATCCAAGCCAAAGCCCCGCGGCCACACAGACTAGCTGGTTTGGGCCGCTTTGATTGGCTTATCAGCCTGATGAACTCCACAAGTGAGAGGATCAAAAGATCCGCAGGGTGTGTGGGATAGAGAACGATTGAGAGAGAACGAGAGAAAACAAGAGTCTGGTCTGGCACCATGCTTCAATGTCACCATACGCTGCCTCTGAAACAACAGTCTGTTGGAGGAGAGGCCCAGGGAGTAGACAGCACAGGCCAGGGAATGGTGACAGACGATCCTCTGTTCTAACACCCTCTCTCTCCCTGCAGCTACAGTCTCACACAGCACCGGCAGAGGAATTCAGTCTGCACTGCCATCCAGCCAGGATCTGCAATGACAAACAGAGCACAAGGTGTGTGTGTGTGTGTGCGGGGGGGTTACTCGTGGGCAAACTGAGCTCCAGTACTCCCCCTTGTGTCGGTAACGGTGATGTCATCCTGAGCCAGCCCTCTTCCCATCCACCACGCCTCCCGGTCACCTTTTTACAGTAAGCCCTGTGAGTGACAGCTCCAGCTGCAGGTTCAAATGCTTTCAGCTGTGCAGCTTTGGAAAGATATGCATCTTCCCATCATGCACTGAGCTTCCCGTAGCAACAGGCTTAGAATCAGGCCAAAAAAAGAAGCGAGTAGAGCTACACACAGCCTGCTGAACTAGCGTTCATTTCAAACACCTAACTAAAAACCTTGGCTTTACAATGACCAAGAATCAGGCAGACTACTGTTCGAGGCAATGAAAACACTCAAAATCAACCTCCAACATATCCTGTTGGACATGGAGTTTCAGACATTGTCATAAGTCAGATGTTAATCAGATGACTGAGTTACAATGAGCGCACTACACAGCCTATTTGAGGGTCTGATGGGTGACACACAGGGAGAGGCAGGGATGACTATTACAAAGACTAAGTGATACATGGTGATGGTGCATTTTACAGGAACCTGCTGTGTACCGTTACTATCACAGAAGTGACAGCATGAAAGTGGGTGTAATACAAACACACAGACATGCTGCAAACTGTCTTTAACATTAACTGTTGAGACAGAGCCGGAGGGCTTTCTCTTGTTTCAGGATGAGTGAGAAGCTAGTGGGGATCTTTCCCTTTCAAGACGATTCGATGCATGGGCTCCGATACAGGAACGATACGTTTTAGTTTGAAACAATTCAATACGATTCGTTAAAGAATATTTGTAGCCATTTTTTTTAATATATATCTTCAGTAGACTTGTGCAATATGTTACAAGATAAATAATTATTTTACATTATGAAGCTTGCTGTAGTCCCCCAGAACAGGGTTTGTTTGTAATAGCACAACCGGAGAAATTGGGAGCAGACGAGTCCAGCTGTGTATTGACAGGGGTGCCATTTTATATTGAGTCAAGTGTTTTTTGCTTCAATAGAGTGATCAGGGACGTGCAACTAGTTTTCCTTCTCCTGTAACTACTCCCCAGGTCATGGTTGTAAATGAGAACGTGTTCTCAGTAAACGTACCGGCTAAAATAAGGGTTAAATCAAAAATACAAAATAATGTCAAAGTGGAATTATGTTTTTAGAAATGAATTAAAAATGAAAAGCTAAAATGTCGAGTCAATAATATTCAACCCTTTGTTATGGTAAGCCTAAATAAGTTCAGGAGTAAACATTTGCTTAACAAGTCATATAACAACTTACAATTAATTATCTGTAAGGTCCCTCAGTCAAGTAGTGAATTTCAAGTACACATTCAACCACAAAAACCAGGGAGGTTTTCCAACGCCTCACAAAGACAGGTACCTATTGATAGCTTAAACAAAATAAAAATAAGACATTGAGTATCCTTTTGAGCATGGTGAAGTTATTAATTACACTTTGGATGGTGTATCAATACACCCAGTCACTACAGGCGTCCTTCCTATTGTGACAGAGTTTGAAGAATTTCTTTATGAATAATGTGCCAATATTGGATAGACTTACCCAGAAAGACTCACAGCTGTAATTGCTCCCAAAGGTGATTCTAACTTGTATTGACTCCAGGTGTGAATACTTTTCGGTTATAAGAAATGATAGATACATTTCATAAAAATATTTAGGTAAATTAGATATTTCTGTATTTCATTTTCAATAGATGTGCAAACATTTCTAAAAACACGTTTTCCCTTTGACATTATGGGGTATTGTGATGTCATTATGGGGTATTGTGATGTCATTATGGGGTATTGTGATGTCATTATGGGGTATTGTGTGTAAATAGGTGAGAAGAAACAAACATTTAATCCATTTTGAATTCAGGCTGTATCACAACAAAATGTGGAATAAGTCAAGGGGTATAAATACTTTTAGCATTTGAATGCTGAAGGTGCCACGCAGATGTACATGATCAAGAACAAGCAGACTACCTCGTGTTGGTCAGCATGTGATGCTGGGCACAGTAGGCAATTTCACTAGGCTTCTGGGGTTGTTCGGCATGCAAAATGACATGTAGATCAATGTCTGTCAAAACCGTTACATGCTTAGTTTGACACTGTAGGAGAGGAGGCATCAGTTGTCACAAAGGAATAGATTTTCTGACTGATGCACGCTACATTTGAATCGGTTTGGCATCGGCAGACCAACGCTCACTTATCTTAAACATTTGAATCAGACTGATTTGAATCGTTACATCCCTAGAAGCGAGAAAGTTCTGTAGCCACCATGACGAGTGAACTGTTGGAGGCTGGAAAACAACAAAGACTGACTTACTCTGTAGGCCAGGCAAGCAGGACAGTGTCACAATTGTGTGTCTGTTGAGGGTCAGCCACTGGGCTCACAGCTGTGACACACACACACAGCGGCTCTTCCAAAATAGGGCAGTAAATCTCCTGTGAGATGCCAGCACAGGCAGTCCCTCCAGGCAGAGTTTCACAAACTATAACCAGGATAAAACTCTGGAGCACTAGTCTCAGTGCTCAGCACAGTCAATGCTTCACATCCATTAAAGAGAGGCAATCAATGTACACTACATGACCAAAAGTAAGTGTGAGCTTGGTCCCCCCTTTGTTGCTATAACAGCCTCCACTTTTCTAGGAAGGCTTTCCACTAGATGTTGGAACATTGCTGCGGGGACTTGCTTCCATTCAGCCACAAGAGCTTTAGTGAGGTCGGGCACTGATGTTGGGCAATTAGGCCTGGCTCGCAGTCGGCGTTCCAATTCATCCCAAATGTGTTTGAGGGGGTTGAGGTCAGGGCTCTGTGCAGGCCAGTCAAGTTCTTCCACACCGATCTTGACAAACCTTTTCTGTATGGACCTCCCTTTGTGCACATTGTCATGCTGGAACAGGAAAGGGCCTTGCTGTTGCCACAAAGTTGGAAGTACAGAATTGTCTAGAATGTCATTGCATGCTGTAGGGTTAAGATTTCCCTTCACTGGAACCAAGGGGTCTAGCCTGAACCATGAAAAACAGCTCCAGAAAAGTAATCCTCCTCCACCAACCTTTACATTTGGCACTAAGCATTCAGGCAGGTAGCATTCTCCTGGCA
The DNA here is from genome assembly GCF_901001165.1 of Salmo trutta. Classification (NCBI taxonomy): domain Eukaryota; kingdom Metazoa; phylum Chordata; class Actinopteri; order Salmoniformes; family Salmonidae; genus Salmo; species Salmo trutta. The sequence continues at coordinate 23,692,910 of NC_042970.1, read as the reverse complement.
TCCGCCAAACCCAGATTTGTCAGTTGGACTGCCAAATGGTGAAGCGATTCATCACTCCAGAGAACACGTTTCCACTGCTCCAGATTCCAATGGCGGCGAGCTTTACACCACACACAGTTTGGAACTCGGCAGTGAGTGTTGCAAACGAGGACAGACAATTTTTGTGTGCTATGCACTTCAGTGGTCCCGATCTGTGAGCTTGTCTGGCCTACCACTTCACGGCTGAGCCGTTGTCGCTTCTAGACGTTTCCACTTCACAATAACAGCACTTACAGTTGACCGGGGCAGCTCTAGCAGGGCAAACATTTACATTTTAGTCATTTAGCAGACGCTCTTATCCAGAGCGACTTACAGTAGTGAATACATACATTTCATTCATTTTTGGGGGGGGGAGAGGGGTTGTACTGGCCCCCCGTGGGATTCGAACCCACAACCCTGGCGTTGCAAACACCATGCTCTACCAACTGAGCCACAGGGTGGCCCAAACATCCTATGACAGTGCCATGTTGAAAGTCACGGAGCTCTTCAGTAAGGCCATTCTACTGCCAATGGTTGTCTACGGAGATTTCGGTGTGGTCGATTATATACACCGGTCAGCAACGAGTATGGCTGAAATAGCCAAATCCACTAATTTGAAGGGGTGTCCACATCTTTTCATATATATAGTGCATCTCTGACATACTACCGTCATAGCATAGCAATTCAAATAGAATGAGTGTCTCACCAGTATTCTTGGCAGGGGCATCATTTTTTAACATAGGGTATGGCAAAGTTAAGGGGTTGCCGGGGGTTCTTTTTTTAAATACAATTTAAGCTCATTTACTGCATTTCTACATCGGGATTAAAAACCCTAGTTACGTTTCATGTCAGGCCAGTTACCTAGCCATCTACTACATCTGCACTGTTATAAGAGAAAAGTTGCACTGTTCACTGCAGCTATGTCGATGCGCTCTCCATCAAACAGCCTGCCCATCAGCTCTGAGCCATCCGCATGGTCCTAAAGCCAGCCCGACAAACTGCATTTGCCTTAAAAAAATAAAATTAAAATCGGGATTGAAATGATTTTAGTAGCCTATTTAAATTGTTGGTGTTGAGCTAGGGTATGACGACTGCCATACACAATTGATACCCCTGATTCTTAATCATAACTAAACTTGCACTCAAACACACATTGACAAGTCGGTGAGGAATAGCAGCTTGAGGACAGTGGGATGCCAGCTTGACATCCCCATGCTGGTAAATGAAAGGTGTACTCACAGGTAGAGGAAAGCGATCTTAGACGTAGCCTGACCTAGATCAGGGATGGACGTCAGCTCATTATGGTCCAGGCGCCTGAGGGAAACACAGACGCAATGACGTTAGAGGACATAATGGACTGAAAGGAGAACAGAACATTGTATTGAGATAACATACTGCTGTGAATTGACTGATCAAGTTGTATTTGGAACTGAAGTAACGACATGAGGCTTCCTCTTGGGGTTGACAGTGTAGTAAGGAAATAGATATGGTGTTACTGTATCCATCTGAAGTGTGTAAGATTCATTCCTATAATAACAGAATTGTATGCGAGTAAAACATAGCTGGATAAAGCGGTGTCCGGCTAGTGTGTGTGCTTGGGCTCTAACAGATGTCAGAGTGTCTGTGCCCTCCCTACCTGGGTTGAGTATCAAATATTTACAAGCCAGGGTTCAGCCTGACTGGTGTCAAGTGATGGAGAAAGCTTAATATAGAAACCACTAGCCCTACTTTATTCTCAATTGGACTAATTTCAAGACAATACAGACAAGGATGCTAGAATGTGGAGTGTGCGTGACAGAATTTCTGTCCATTGACACTACTATACCACATAGCAGTCAGGGACCTGACAATTATGGTGAGTGTGAGTGTTCCATGTGTGAGATGCCAATCTACTGCCGTGTTTGTCCAGGGTACTGTCCAGTAAGGACTTAACTGACGCCCCCTCTAATACTAGCATTGGGAAGCCTGCTAGGCCTACTGCTAACAGAAAACATTTCATTAGACTAAGCACACATACACACAGGGCAGTCCATTAGGACGTGAAGGGGAAGCACTTTGTGAGGAACTGCGTTCCTAGATCATCTGTCTGCTTGACAATCGATACTGTGCTGTTCTGAATGAGGGCCATTTAAAAGGCTGAGCCCAGTGCACACACACACAAAGCCAAGGGGAACTCCTGGGTGAGAGAAGAACACACACAGAGAGACAGACAGACAGAGGGAGGAGAAAGTATCATGTCTGAGGAACTTACAGCTCTCGTAGGTTTGGGAGGTTCGAGAAGACTTCGACGTCAATGGCTGTCAGCTTGTTGTGGCCAAGATGTCTGTAATAAAGAAAACAGACTGATTAGTATTGTTAATACACCCACCACCACCTGACCCTCCATTTTACAGGGGTTCCCCCCCAACTGTGAGACCTCCCTATAACATTGTGACAACCCTGTAGTCCCATTTGGGTACTGTTCCAGGGGTTCCCAATCAATACTGATTCTGACTTGGTTAACACAATGGATACACAGCCATCCATATGTGTACAAGTCAATTTGTAGTTTAGACTAACAGTGCATTTAATAGCCACCACTTCACTTGCACAGAGACTAACATTAAATATGGACTTGTTCAGAATTGGTGTTGTCAGCCAAATACACTTAGATTTGTTTCTGTCTTTCACAAACAAATGTGCGTACACACACACACACACACACACACACACACACAGTCTCTGATCTGAGACACAGCCCTGGTTGCCTCCAGACATGAGATGGGTTAGGAATGTTTCACAAGCATGTGGCGAGATGGCTGCTTCTTCTTGTCTGGGGACAGATTTACCTGACACACCACATTCCTGCACCTTCCTCTGGTGGCAGGCTGCCTGCACAGCCTCAGCAGACCACACTGCACATCTGCCTCTCTTTCCAGGTTTCTGCCTCACTCTTTACCCTCTCTCTCTCAATACCCATCCTGCTCTCTACCTCCATCTCCCTCTGTAGAGATTTTTATTTAACCTTTATTTAACTAGGCAAGTCAGTTAAGAACAAATTCTTATTTACAATGATGGCCTAGGAACAGTGGGTTAACCGCCTTGTTCAGAGGCAGAACGACAGATTTTTACCTTGTCTGCTCGGTGATTGGATCTAGCAGCCTTTCGGTTACTGGCCCACCGCTCTAACCACTAGGCTACCTGCCGAGATAAGTCAGTCTCTACAGTATACGTGTGTGTGAAGAGATAATGGTAGAGTGTGTGTGTGCCCCGCAGGCAGCCCTGACAGGGCGGTGTGTTATGATAATTGGCAGGGCCCTCCCACCGCCATTGTACCACAGATTGCTAAATTGCTGTCCCTGTTACAGGAGACAATTACCTCATTATACTGAAGCAAAGTGAAAAATCACAGGGTTTCCTCTGCCAGGCTGGGCGGCGCCGGAAGGTACAAATACAGCTGAGAACACCGCCTCAGCGCAGCACAGTGAGCGACACTGACCGCAGTAATCTTCCACAGCAATCAGTGCCAGCCTTTAACAAGGCCCTGATCAGTGCAAACTGAGGATAAAAAAGCTTAACTGGAGAGCTCCTCATTACAAACAACCAATAAAACAACAGCGTTCAGAGGGCTGCTGGCATGCCCCCTCAACAGGCTCCAGAAGGAAAAACAGTGCTATATTGGTATAAGATGAAATAACTACAGAAATGTAGAGCATGTCATTGTTTGCTGTTGTCCATTTAGAGTAGAGAGGTCACATTTGAGAGAAAAATCTGGTGCCAGAGACCACAATAACAAACAAACGGTGTGTGTGTGTTTGTATGTATTCTTAATCTCAAGAAGGCCAAGGAGAAGGGAGTGTTTATACAACTCCAGATGTGTCTTCCCTTGTTCATTCACCTTCATGTTCTTGCCTTTGTGATAAGATAAGTTTCAGTGTGTTTTAACACCTACTGTATGAGCAGCTGGTGATAACAGCTTCCTTCTGTTCTACAGTCACAAGTAGAGGGGGTGGGGTTAACGTTCTCCAGAATCAGCCATACCATAACATAATGCCTCAGGGGCACAATCCAATGTACTGGGCACAACACAAGTCTAGAAGACTATGGGACAGAAAAAGCCCAAAAACCTGGCATTAAAAACTAAAAATGTGTGTGTGAGATGTCCAAAAACTCTTAACCTCAGTGATATCCGTGGTCAATTTAACAGTCCAAAAACACATTATTTTGAAAGCTAAGAGAAATCTGTGATGGAATGTGGCAAACACTACAAAGTTATTCCCTCTGCTGAAACTCAGGAATGGTGAATTCCATTGCATGGCACAGCAAGAATTCTGCTGTTTATCCAAATGAGCAGGCTTGTTTAACATTAGTCAGCATGATCAAGATCACAGCTCTATGTTCTTGACCAGAAAGTGTCAGCAAGGTAATTCATGCCTAGCTTTTAGCCAAATAGTCAGATAAATAATGGAGGAAAAAGTAAATAAATCAGCAGGTCTACAAGGGGGGCCAGTTTCCCCATCCCTGATCTAAAGCATTCAAGGAGTTGTGCAACCAGGATCAACTGAGGTGAAGGTGGGAGTGGAGGATGGAGGCCTAGACTGAACAGACTTGTCTAGGAATACATACTAGGCCAGATAATTTAATCTACTGCCACTTCCCAGTCCACCTGTTGCCCTGAAGCACAGTCTACTCTAGAGACCTCAGGTCAATAGCAACACAGTTAGAGGTAGCTCAGAAGGGTACAGGTTCTCTTGGCCACTCGGACAGCATTAGAGCAGCGATAAAGCTATAAAACCTGTCTGACAAGGCAATCTGACCTGCCTCAAACCTCCCAAAACACTCAAAGCCCCCCACAGCACTAGACTTCAACCGTTGCACTAATACACACTGTTGGATTGACGTCATAAACCCTTCATCGCAACTCCCAAAAAACACAACATTTACTTGTTTTGTATTCCGTCAAAGAGCTTGGGAGTGATGTTATTTCTTATGACAGTGCCCTCATAATTAAAGGCAGACTGCAGAGGGGAAGGGGGTGGGGAGGGGTTCTACTAGACCAGACCATCTTCTATCTGCTCATCTCTATCGCTGATAAGATGTGTGAACTTCGCTCTTTGGAAGTGTGAAATGATGTCAGCAATAGGGCCTTTGTGATGCAGCTGGGAAACAGTGGAGCTTTTATGTGGTCTGACCAGCCATAAACTGGTCAAAGAATAACCTTCCGTCTGTCGGGGAGCTAGGAGAAGAGGAAGAGCGCCCATAGGCCAAACAGAGGGCCAGCCAGACAGAGGCAAAGAGAGCACAATACAACACTGTGCTGTCTCCCCCCACACCTTCCTGTCATAAAGGCCCATTTACAGCCAGGCAACGGCAGTTAGAGCATACACAGGAGTACCACCAACACTGTTTTGGACTCCCGCAAAACACAGGCAAGAGAGGGTGGACAAGACTGAGAAAGCAGCCACAAACAAAAACAAATGTATTTTTATTTAAAAAGTGGCACAATACGCCCAGTGTTTCAACAATATTCTTGCCTACAATATTCATGTTTCTGAATGATTACATTTCTAAATATGTTTTATGAGTAGTGCAGGACCCTAGGATGGCAACAAATGAATCATAAGTGGCTTTAATGGGATTTCTCCATTCTGATGGTTTTACACGCAACCAAACTAGGCCAAACTGAAAGTGAAGTAGTCAATTTTAGAGAACTTTTAATTTAGCACTTTATCAAAATAACTTTGTAGACTGTATTGTAAAAATCTATACCAGTATACCTTAAAAGTTGATACATAGCCAAACAGGGCTCAGCATGAACTCAGGCCCAAAGATGCCACATGAGGGAGGAGCACATTACACAGTCTCATGCACAACACACACACGGAGTTTGATAGCAAATCCTAATTTGTTCCACAGTCGCTAGACTCCTTGATTACGAGCAAAAGGAAATGAACCGCCTCAATGAATCTGAAAGAATAACATCAATAAGTCCATTCTGAGAGAGTATTGTTCCAGTTCCCTCTTGACTGGCCGCTGATCTTATATTCTGTACTTCAAAGTGAAGAAAATGACTGATCATTAAACAATATATTTCCCCCTGCTTAATGTTTATTATGCTTGCAAAAAGAAAAGCCTGCAATAATTACACCATCATCCATGGAGAGAGAATGGGGCCAAATACAAGCCTGAACTTTATAAACAACTGTATGTAGGCCTGTGTGTGTGGATTTATGTGCAGGTACTGAAAGACTCCGTTTTCTACTAAATAAGTGGACACGGCCACTGCAGGTTATTTGGAAGGTAAGAATGCTTGGCTCTGGTGAGCACACAGCTATCAGCTCTTGGTTGTGGCGGCCTGTTTAGGGGGTTCTCCACTTCGCAATACCTCTCCAAGTCGCTCTCTTTTTTTTCATATCAGATTTCTAAACTATTACCAGATGTAGGCCTACAGAATTCACAGATGATTCATTTATCAAACCCACTTTGTGAACACTGGCTTAAACAAAAATAAAAAAAACTTGGCGCCCCAGTGTGTCTTAACAAAAAAGGACATCTATTCTGTTGACTGGATTCCTATGGAATGACTTCTGGCAACAGCTGTTCGATTGTCATTACAGTGAACACAGCGATGATCTCACTTCATAACTTAATGTAAATGTCAACTTTTATCTATAGTTATGAAAAGGACTTCTCTACTCACTTATTGCTGCTAATGTGTTTGTCTAGATAGATATTATCTATGTCCATCTATAGATATTATCTATATCCATATGTAACAGTGTAGGTTCCGTACATACCACACATTTCATTTTAAACCATAGTATAAAGTTTACATTTACATAAAGCAATAAATAAAAGCCATACTTTTCTATTGAGGCAAGCACTGAGCATCTATCTACTGTAAATATCAAACATTAGCACTAACAGGATTATTTTTAGGAATGATAAAATCAGAGCACTATGGATATAATGGTAAACCCCAGGAAACGAGAGGATGTTGCTGCTTTAGGGCCTAGGGACATAATAGGCATAAGGCACCATTGTTGCATTAACCTGCTAAATTCCTTCCATCTTGATTCCCTGGTGCCGCTAGGGAAGTTTAGCACTCTGGTGTTAAATTAATTAATTGAGGAATGCAATTGTTTCGATTGATTGTAATGGTTTATTTGTTGAAAATGTATCTTTTTTTTTTTACTACTTCTTGGTTATTTTAGAATATAAAATGTTATTGTGAAAATGTTTGTACTCAGGACACCAATGCAAATGAGACCCTGGTCTCAAATTGGGCTCCCCTGAAATGAATCCAAGAGTACTAAAAATCACTCTCAATACCACAAGTTTACAAGACTGCTTAGAAAGAATTGCCACAAGAGCCACAGTCACTGTTGTATAGCTGTTCCACTGTGGATCTGTCCATCTGGGGTTAAGGAAGTGGAGGAAAACGCTTTGGTTTTAGCTTTTGTTTCATTATGGCAGTTTGATCTGCTATCAATCATTCCTTCATTCATTCATTCATTCATACCACCTGGCTGAAGATGCATGGTAACCAGTCACACAATGGCAACACCCTTGATTACCAGCAACAGCAATCTCCTCTGCAAAGTTTTAGTGTTTATTTGCATGTTGATTGTAGTTGGTTCAGACTACAGAACTTCCATCCAGTTGAACCAGACATGCACTAGACTGTGATGTTGACCACACTTCCAGGCAGCAGGCAGACCCCCCCCCCCCCCAGCAGAATCTCCACCCCCAACACCCCATCAGTGCACCCCCTCGGGCCAGGTGAACTGGACCCAAGATCAGAGGAACCACCAGACCAGAGCCTGTCAGGAAACCACCAAAACAAACCCATTTCCTTTGGGCAAAAGCCAAACCATAGAGTTTGAAGGCAGAGGGGCGTACGATGCAGTAACAGAAAGTTTGTCATAGTGTTGTCACAATACCAACGATACTTGGCCAAATATCACGATACCACGGTGAAAAAAAATTACAGAAAGTGGCCTAGCATCCCGTCCCCAGACACTTTTCTCCTTTTCGAAACGTTCTCCAAAAACCTTTCACTGAAATTCACTTAAATTCAATATGGTGTATAGAGTAGAACTTCACACTGTATTATAGAATACTGCATAGAATGGCGACTAGACCGAACAGTGATTTGGCTAGAGGAATGGGAGGAAGGAATATACATGCATAATGATCTGCATGTCATTGTGACAGTATGGGGAAAACACTGCCTGAAACGTTCTTTGCTCTTCAGTTAACACAGACCTCTCCCTCCCTTCCAAACAGAATTTAAGGAGCACCAGAAATACATTGATTTGATATAGTTTAGGCTTACATTAGGCCTATATGAATCGTACCTTTGAAGCACGAGTAGCAGTCCCTTTTCCTTTCTTCCTTTGCCAATCAAATTTGCCTAAACATAAAATGTCAAGTTACCAGGTTACTAGCTAGCTAGGTAACGTGACTGAACAACGTTTGTTGTCAAACCAATAATTAGCAACCTGGGATTAGTTTAAAGCGGCCAGCGACATAGTTTGTGAAATTATATAAAATGCGCGCCAATTTTTAACTGCTTAGGCTGGAGTCTGTTTTCTTTGCTGTAAAGCTGCAAGCATGCCTGTCACATGCCTTCAGGCTCAATTTTCCCTGACACTCAGAGGCTGCATGACAATGAACTTGCAAAGTCTACTCAGACTGGTCTGTGCGCTTGGTTATAACAGGCGATGAAATGATACAATGTATCAACATTGCTCGCTTTGCGTGCTGCTCCAATGTAACAAGTGTACAAGTCTAACAATGTAAGACTAATCAGGGTCTGGATCTGTATCCCCGCTCGCAATCACGGCCAAATTATATTTAAAAGAACTGACGGAGGAAAAGATGCACGGAGAGAAGCAGGTGAGTGAGGGCTGTTAGGGGATGAGGCTGGCTGATTACAGCTGCCACAAGTGATATGTGCATGAAGAGCAGACAGAGAGAAGCAGGTGAGTGAGGGCTGTTAGGGGATGAGGCTGGCTGATTACAGCTGCCACAAGTGATATGTGCATGAAGAGCAGACAGAGAGAAGCAGGTGAGTGAGGGCTGTTAGGGGATGAGGCTGGCTGATTACAGCTGCCACAAGTGATGTGCATGAAGAGCAGACGGAGAGAAGTAGGTGAGTGAGGGCTGTTGGGGGATGAGGCTGGCTGATAACAGGAGCCACATATGATATGAGCATGAAAGTGAACTGGATATTATTGTACCTGCCCATACAAGAGACTAGAGGCTGTTGCTTCAATTCAACTGAGTTTATAAACAGGGCTGAAAAATTCAGTAGCATCATATGAAACAGTACTAAGGTATTCTAAAATGTTGGTATCATAAGTAGGGATGCAAGATATATCGGTGAACATATCAGAATCAGACGATATTAGCTAAAAATGCCAACATCGGTATCGGCCCGATGTCTAGTTTAATGCCGATGTGAAAAAGACAATGTCAAAGCTGACGTGCATACCTAAATAAAACGTAGGTACATGACGCCACGTAATATGTTGCGCTACACAGCATTCCTAACCTAGCCCACAATGTCTGCTGTGTGGATCGCTCAGTCATTTGAAAGAGTAAGAACATTTCAGCGAGACAACTCAAATGTGAAATTCATTAACGCCAAGATAATGGAATTCATTGCCCTTGACAATCAACCGTTCCCTGTCGTGGGTGATGTTGCCTTTTGCAACTAGTCGAGCACCGGAACACACTAACGTCACCAAGTGCGCTATTGTTCAGATGTTGCCTTACCGGAGTTACACAGTAATAGCTTCACTGCTAGTAACTTCACAACATACTATGGAACGCCGTTTGGGTCTTTGCGTGTCAAAAAAGATACATGTCAAATAACATTATGACGTGTTAAATTAGCTTTTAATTTGACACGTCAAATAACAGTTCTATTATAGAATGTTGTGTGTTCTGAATTTGCACGTGCAAGCCAAGCGCCACCACTACTATCAGTAGCACTGTCAAAGCTGTACAAAAAAAAAAAGTCTGCAAACAAGCAAACACCGGCCACGAACAATGTGTTTACAATACTACGGTGGTAATAAACCATTATTTGTTCAACCGCAACTTCTGGGGTAGCTAGCTAGCTTTAGCTTGGTACCCAGCTCGTACCAATACAAAGCAAGTACCAACCAGCCTGAAAACAATGACCAGTAGAAATTGCAGTCATTTTCACTATTCTTAGCAATGATTAAGGAATCCTTGTGAGTAAGTATTAGCTAGGTAGCCACTTGTTGTTCGCCTATTGAAATTGAACTTCAGTTCATGAAAATAAATAGCTAGCCAGCTACTTAACCCTGTTGCCCAAAGCTAACGTTAAAAGCAGCCAGCTAGCTTCATCTGGCCAGTGAGGCTCGACCTGACCGAGTTGTGGTGTGAAGCTAGCCACAATAGTGGAATTTGCGGTTTGCCTTCAAAATAAAATGACCTCTTTGAAAGTGATGCAGAAGGTACAATTGGTGGAATCATGCCATATTTAGACTAGATAATGTTAAGGTTGGAATGTGAAGCAATGAAATGGTTTATCAATCTACTCGGTGACCCCCACAGAACACAACTGTGAAGAGTTCACGTAAATATTAGCGTCGTAGCTCTTATCGCGGGACTGTGACTATGTGAAATCACCTCCCCAGTCAGCCTATTGCACTGTACAGTTTTACCTAAGGATTGGGGATCAATGAAATGGGGTAACAGTCTACTCCATACCCAATATATTTTTTCCCAACGTCCTCCTCAGAGTTATCAGACTACAAAACACCCACGCAGTGTTCAATACACATAGGTTGACAATAAATGTGGCTCAATTCAGTTGTTTCGGAGTCCCGCAATAAGAGCTACGATGTTAATGTTCTCTGGGTGTCACCGAGTACACTGATACCCCATGTCATTGATCCAAAATCCATAGGTAAGGCTGTACAGTGAAATAAGTATGCCCCAATGCAATTCTAAAGTAGAATACATCCAGTGTGATTGCAACAGATGTCAAATTGTCTTTTGTTGATTTTATATAACATTCCAACCTCGTTTAGCACGATCTAGTCAATTATGGCATAATTCTACTATTTGTATTCATTTGCATCACTTTCAATAACATACTTTTATTTTGAAGGCTAACTGCAAAGTCCACTATTGTGCTAATCCTTATTGTTGCTAGCGTCACATAGATGGTTCCAACCACCATTAATCAAATAAGAACTGTCTTGTTAATGAGGGTTATTTTAGCTAGCTAACTATATAGCTAGGTGTCATCTAACGATAGCTACTGAAACAGATGTTCTTCCCTCAACATAGCAAAACGACATTGTTTGCATCCATGAGCTAGCTAGCTTTTTTTTATATAAATTATGACCAGCACTGTAGGTGTGCGAGACAACTTTACCAGCATCATAGCATACGTATCGCTGAATCGTTGTGACATATGAAATACGAGTGATGTGTAATAACTACATCAAATACGTATGAATGCGTTAAATTATGTGACGTGCAGTCATATTCAGGTCCTGATTGGTCAACCAGCTTATTTGACAAGTCAAATAGTGTTATTTGACATGCAAAGCACAAAACGGTGTTTCCATAGAAATCCTGGTTGAGAATGAAAAGACTGAACAAATGAACAACGAAAAACAGCAAGTAAGTGAAAGAAATAGGTTTTGATTATGTTTTACTGGTAATGGGGACATACGTAAAAGGCAACTAAATAACTTTGGTCAGTGTGGTGTGTAACCTTTATTTAAACTAGGCAAGTCAGTTAAGAACAAATTCTTATTTACAATGACTGCCTACCCCGGATGACGCTGGGCCAATTGAGCGCCGCCTTATGGGACTCGCAATCACGGCTGGATGTGAAACAGCCTGGATTCAAACTAGGGACTGGAGTGACACCTCTTGCACTGAGATGCAGTGCCTTAGACTGATGTGTCCATGTGTGTTAAATAGTTAACTGTACTAGAATGCATAAAAGACCGCAATTTTTTTAAATATCGGTATCGTTTTTTTTGGCAAGGAAAATATTGAATATCGGTATCGGCCAAAAATGTGATATCGGTGCATCACTAATCATAAGTATCATGATGTTTTGTTATCATGATATTACCGTGGTACTGGTATATTGCGCAACACTTGTTTGTCAAAAGAGGCAGTGAGTAGTTAGTTGTCTGTCAGGCCTTGGCATTTCTTGCCTATATAGGAAACCACTCAGCAAAAGCTGGTTTGTAAAAGGATCAATCCAGAGAATTCGCCTTCCTGTTTGAGTGAATATAGGTGACACTGTAGACCAAAGCTGTAGAAATGAAGGACAAAGCAGGAGAGACTTCTTACAGACACAGGGACTCTGCTTTCTCTCTGTATCAAACCACATCGATCAGAGCCAATGTTAATAATGTTCATGCTTTTATTTACTACGGTAAAACCCATAACACGGATGGCATTGCAGGCAAAGACACTTTACAGTGACCACAAACGAGTCAAACCACCACTCGAGAGAGAGATTCTCACCGAGTGAGAGGAAGCCTGCAATGGGAATCATTAGGCTATTCATCAGTAAACTACTAGAGCACTTATCCAGGGAACAATCTTCGTGATGTGTTAACAGCCTTATGGGCATGCATAATTACCACTAGATTATAATACGTTTAATAGAAGGCAACAGCAAAAATATAGAATACCCTTAAATCTCTTGAAGTACAGTATATTAACCATTTAACATTCTCCCTAAATAACCAGTGGTTACTCTCGCCAATTTCAATGCCTCATCAGCTCTCCCTGTAAGATCAATCTCCTCTGCTTTCCCTTTGGCTGAATATGCCAACACCCAATTGTTTCCTACTATCTCCATCAAGGCAGCAGTGTCACAGGGGAGCTGTAAAAACAGGGCAGAACAGGGAAACTATTTTGACAACTGGAAGGCATTATGGCTCCATTTTTCACCAAGCTGTGCCCAGAGTTTCCTCAGAAAACTCTCGCTCTTACTGACGGATATACTGTAGAGGAGCACCCAGTCTCTGCCCCATCTACCCCTATTAAATCCATGCTACTGTAGGAGTTGTCATCACTACACTAGGCCTATATATAGGCCCATATCAAATATAACCACAACAGCAAGTCACTATTTGTTCATGAGCACATACATCTCTCATTCTCTTCATATACTGTAATTATTGTAATTATTTTATACAGTTCAAGAATTTAAATGAGTATTACAAAAAATGATATCTAGGACCTCAGACATTTTTAAAACTTAAGCCATCATGACAAGCCATCCATCTTGTCCTAACCAACACAATGGCATTCTGCTACAGAAGCGCCAGTTCAGAGCAGCTCACTGTGAGCTGGACAAATCTGGTTTTTATAGACACCCAACAGTAATGTCCGCTTACCCACCACACTGACTGACCGGCCGCTACTACTGCTAGCATCCACCCAGGCCAGGTCTAAACATAACAGGGACACTTTATTCCCCCCACTAATTCACTTGGCACATTTTCCCCAGAGGTTGAGAGACAAACATTTGGTGTGAAACCCAGCATGGCTTGACTGGACACTTACATAGTGGTCTAAAACTAGGATCTCAATTAATCCTAGTAGGGTTTTATTTTAAAGTTTAGATCCAAAATCATAGTATAGTCCAGTCTGAAATTAATTTAAATAAATGTAGACCTGATTTATGAGATTATCATATTTTACTCTATCATTTTCAGATTAAGATTGAGGATAAAAGGTATTTGTTGATCAAATGTTTTTACATTTACATTTTAGTCATTTAGCAGACACTCTTATCCAGAGCGACTTACAGTAGTGAATGCATACAGTTCGTACATTTTTTTTCTTCCTGTTTTTCTTCCGAACCCACAACCCTGGCGTTGCAAACACCATGCTCTACCAACTGAGCTACAGGGAAGGCTGATAACAAGTAGGCTAACCTATATATTTGTTTAATGTTCTCCTTCCTTACGTGATGCATTGAGTGAGTCTCTGTGGACCTTTCTTCAGACCAGGCCAAACCATGAGGCATATCCGTTTGATCATAAATTATAGAGGTAGCTCCAGCCGACCAGCGAGCCGTCCACAATGACTGCCCATTAATCTCCACCTCTCTCCCTACACAATGTGTGCAGTAAACTTTTAAACGCCCAGCTTTTTGAAGTGCCAAGAGAGGGGAAAAAGTGCATGCTTTGTAATGAGCGAGAGTGAATGGCAGTTCCCCTGTGCCCAACCCCCATCCACACACGTTTTGTAAACAGACAATTCACACAGACTGAAATATCCACCTACGAATGCATCTCCTCCTTCCAACAAGTCAAATGAACTGGGATACGAGTTAATGGGATCACATACAGTCTCAATTGAAAACCAGAGAAGAAAGTCTCCTTTGTGGCGTCTACAAACGTGGGGAAATACACGGCTTAAGTGATTTACAGATTAATTCAATGCAATAAAACCATTCAATTTGAAAACAAGAGTATGTCACAGCTTAATCTTGACCAATAAGGTACTTACAGATAACAAGTAGGCTAACCTATATATTTGGTCTAGACATGATCCGCCAGGCACCAGATATCACACCACAATGTTAGCATTTAGCCATTCCAGATGAGAAACTTGTCCCCATTGCTCTAGTAATGGTGTTGAAGAAAGTATAGTACTATATACCTATGCATCAGTGTTACATTATGCCATAAACACCACTGTGGTGCTAGAGGGCAATAAGGCATCATTATTCACATTTTAGAGGACTTTTAAAACGATGCATTCCTCACTTCCCAGGGGAAGACAAACTGCCTCAAGCAGGAACCTGGGAGTCTGAGAAGATTCACTTTTTAACCCCCCAGCCCAAAAAAAGACTTGTATAAATATCTCTCTCCTCAACATTCCTGCTAAACAGTTGAATTGTCCTTGAGGAGTCACAATTGCCATTGAAACAGTGGTCCCATTGCGGCTTGAGCCAAAATGATGATTGAAAAAAAAGTAACTTGTCTATATACAACCTGTGTCATTTCAATGGGATGAGGACTGAAATGTTCTCAATTTCAAGACACATTCCAAGAAAATGTTTCTCAATTGGCTCATTTCCTAAACAAACCTGCAGACTGTGTCCCCATTGTGGCCAATGATGTCTTGAGAATACAAGCTTACTTTACTAGAAATCCAATTTGTGGGCCACGGCCACAGAACCAAATAGGGGATTAAGGACTAATATTGTAAGTGTCAAATCTATTTATGAGGTGATGTTAAGACAACACAGAGGTTGAAATCCAATGAGATTTAAACAAGTCAATTTCCTTGTAAAAATTATTTGCCCAAATACCTAAGTAGATATTGTTTAGATTGTTGGAAATCTATCTTCCTAATTGACACGATTTAGTTATATAGGCTATTTCCTCCCAAATGTATACATTTTTGGTCATCCTTGAAGTAGCCTATTCAGAGGTGGGGAGTAGCCTAATACGTCAATAAAGCCTATTATTGAAGGGGATAACAACTGAAAGCAACTTGTTAAGTAGTTTCAGATTCAGTGGAAATGACAAATCGACAAAGATGCTGTTTTGACATTATCCGTATTCCGCTGTCCATGCATGAAAAGCCCATTTGGGTTCTGGTGTGCCGCAATGATGTGAGGCATAGGCTACAAAGTAATAAGACAAGCATGCAATCAGGCAAGTTACAACTCCATAAAAGTGAATTGAAATATTAATTTATGTCCTTGCAACAAAGATTCCGACAGTAAAGGGGGCTGCGTTCCCTGCGGCAACATTGTATCTTATCCTGATATAGGGTGGTCAATTAATACGGCAGCTCGAATCTACTTACAGGGAAACTGTCCGAATCGGCAGGTCCAGCGGTGTATCTGTCAAATCCAAATGACTACAGTCCACAGAATCTCCATTGCAGGTACAGTTCTGAGCACATGGTAAATCTGAGCTCAAACCGTAATTGATTAACAGTTCCAGCGAGAATACTAAATAAAAACCATAGTGAGAAACCGATCCAATTCGCTCCAGGGGCGCCGCCATTTTGTATCCAGTTTAATCGAGCGGCCACTGATCTCTCCTCAAATTGGAAATATGATACCGTTTTAGAGATAGTGAGGTCTGTTATAGTACATCAATTGCGTTGTGCTAAAATTAAGTAAAAACAAACACTTGTGGTGTAGACAATAGGTCTACTCTTCCAAATTAATAATTTAAAACAAGTTATCAGTCCAACTTTCTCCTCGTGTCCTATGTGGTCTGAAATCAAAGTTCAATCACGGTTTACTTAGCAATAAGGCTACAAACTTGTCAAGTAAACATCAATAAATGCAAGTAGAACTTGTCAATAAAAGGCTGAAAACGAGGACTCTTGGCAGAGCGATTCGTTTTGGCAAACATTGAAATAATAGGCAAAAAGAATATGGCAAACATCAACGGCGGCTCCACATTTTCAATACAACTTTCAGCATGTCAAACATACAAGTGACACACACATTTTCCTAGAATAAATGGACAAATTATCTAAATACTAGCCTATGCGCGTTGCCTCGGCACTCAAAATAAACGTTGAAACGTATCTTCTCTTCATCGCGGGCTTGGAATGTTGGCTAAAACGTGGACTGTGTTACAATGTTCCATTGCTATGCAAATGTAGCAGCCAAAGTTTAGTGCCGAAAACTATCGTTGACTTCTCGTTTATGACGCTTGCAAAACGCCAAAAAAA
The DNA here is from genome assembly GCF_901001165.1 of Salmo trutta. Taxonomy (NCBI): domain Eukaryota; kingdom Metazoa; phylum Chordata; class Actinopteri; order Salmoniformes; family Salmonidae; genus Salmo; species Salmo trutta. Next base: position 23,676,179 of record NC_042970.1, on the reverse strand, counting down.
AGAAACACCTTGCTAATAGTGCCAATTGATCCCAACTTCGCCGTACACTCGACGCGTTATGATATCTGAAGAGCCAAGGAAATGTTTATCAGATGCTGTCCGATTATTAACAAATTCAGTCCCCAACTTCAGACTGTATCCACTATGAGTTGTTTCTTCTGGATTTAGTTTACTTTTTTCATTCTTCGTTCGATAGTAGTCCCACTTTGGATGCACAAGGGAACCTCCCATTTCCCTTGCAATTGGCTGTTCAAATTTGAGGAACGGTAAACTCCTAATCTCACTGGCTGTTTAGGATTCTACAGGCGGTTCGACTGCCAGTGACCAGCTGTCACTCACCAGTCGTTGACCCAACCCATGTTTCTCACCCCGGGTGTGAAACCGCACCACCTCCTTTCATGCTCACGGCGTCTTAAAGGGGTAATCAGCAGTTGCTGCATACATTTTGGGACTTATACATTAACGATATGTACCCATTGATTCTCGACTAATATAACTTATAAAGGCCTCATGAGTTTAGTTCAATTGTCGTACCCCATCAGAACCCAAAATATAAGATTGTTTTACTCCAATGTTTGTAAACAAAGAAAATGTAAACACACACTATGTAGCCTCAAAACATGGTTAAAACGATCATGTTGATATCTAGGAATTGGAGAGTGATACAATTTATCCAGCCCCATCCCTCAGCTTTTTACCAAACCAGGGGTGGGGATTACGCAATGTTATTGTTTTTACTGCTGAGTGCCGCTTTAAAGTGACAAGGACCAGGTTAAAGCGTATAATCGGACAATGATAGCCTTCCGTAATAGATAGCAGTGGAAATGCTGCAAATACTGTATATCATTCTGATACTATTGTAAGGGAATTCTGCCCTATGTGCACACAAGTGACCACCGGAAACTTCTTTGATCAGAGGTTAGTTTGTTTAATAAGGATTGCAACCCGGAGTATACACTTACAGTAATTTGCAAGTAACACACTCAGTACAAAGATGGTGTTTTCCCTTTTTATCCCTTACTGAGGATCACCCCGCCCAGGGTGATGTCCCTTAACTTTAATACCATATAACCTCATTCAGTATGCATTGAATGCAAAGTAAGGGAGTTGAGCTTTGTTTGTTATTAACATAGGGACTGTCCTATAGTAATTACATTGTTATTATACAGGTATAAGTAGTGTTACCATTTAGTTTACAAACAAAATGTAAAATCCATTATTGTTGCAATGATGTTGAACTTTTCCTCATTTAAAAAGGAGAAAAGATCTTAGTTGGAGTTGAGTTGTGAGTGTGTATTCAAAATGATCTTTACGTGATTCAGAGGTGTCCTATAATGGGGCTCATGATAGCGCATAATTCTTCCCAAATGGTGAAGTCATGTCCGCCCGTTGTCTCAAAATGCACATCTGCAATAAATTGTTGAACTTGTCAGCCTTTAGGTCTTGTGAACTGTTTTTTCCATTTACTTTTTTGTGGCTATTACAGGTCCTATTGATTAACTCAGTATGAGCTATTGCTACATGTTAGGATCCTGAAGTCCTGAATTGTCATGCAATTAATGAATCACTACACTGGGGACATGGATATTCACACCTGCAGCACTGCAGATGGTTCTGTAGATGAGTTCCTTTTTCATTTTGCAATTAATAGTTCTAGGTTTCACATTGCTTCACATTGAATCAGAAGTATTGAGCTTTGCATAGACAGTGTGCTAGCCCACAGGTGGGGTGAGGTGTTTGTTGCATGTTGTCCCTGATGTTTCTTTGACTGAAACTATGGGCGGTTGAGGGGATACAATCACAGCCATCTGAAATATGTGGCCTTGCATTTTAATGTTATTTTAACAGATATGGCATTTAGATCAGGTATTTTGGTGGTCTATTTTGAGAATACTGTTGACATGTTTTCCAATATGGTTTATCTGGTGGTGGGGCTTCTGTCAATGATTTGGTGCGCAAATGACTTTTGTGTGACTTGTGGAGTCATAATTCTGCTGTACCAGCTGTGAATGCGCATGAGGATCTGTGAAATTGAACCTTAAAGTTAATCTTGTTGATAACAAATGAAATATTAGTAGAATTATTTCACAGAGTTATAATTCACCTTTGCCCAGTGAAGGTCTACATGCCATCAAATTAAATGTTATTCATTGTACAAAAAATGTAACAATCACTAGATAATGTACCAAATAAACTAAAAAGATAGAAAGATAGCTCACCAGATATTTTACACTTTGTTGAATACACGTACTGTAAATGTGTGTGCTGAATTACTACATGCTGTGAAGAAAATAATGTGAAATTCACTCCATCACAACACAAGACAATGACACCATCCTCCATACATGTATGTAGCCTGAACAACTTTGAATGGATTGACGGATTGATTTATGAGTGTGGCTGCTCGGTCTCAGGGAGAGAGGATCCACAGCGTGAGGAAGGCATTAACAGCTACCACAACTGGACTTCTTTCCCTGTGGCCCCCATCTGTGAAGTTTGACTGATGGGAGAGTGGACGGGAATTTCTCATGAGAGTGTGCTGTAAAGGAGGTAATGAGCGCATTAGATGAGCGAAGCTCCTTCTCTCTCTCTCTGTGTGCATGGATGTTTTTAACACCAACACCAACCAATATTGACTTTGATCTCAGGCCCTTCTTATGAACACATTTTCCTTAATGAACAAGTCTTATATATTGAAAAACATTTTTTACAGCTTTTTAGTGTACACCTAATATGTTCCCTCTGTTGATGATGTTAATTATTTATTAAGGTTGAACCAATATTACATGTCACAAAAATGAAATACGAAATTATGTGAAATTGAAGGAAACAATAATGTATGTTGACGTATGATGTACGTCATTCCAATGGTGTACATATGATGTACAATATTCCATTATGTTTCTATACAATAACAATAGCATAATATATTTAATATGCCATATACTATTTTTTAACAGTTTCACTAATTCAATTTAATTAACTTAATCATTATGACACACCTCTCACCACTGTCATTGGTTACACTAATTGCACTGTGTGTCTACATAACCTGGTTCAAGTATTCATGACATTACCCTGAGGAAGGCACAGTGATGCCGAAACGTTGGTAAATACCCATTAAATTGCTGGGAGATTATACATGGAGTGTGCGATTTTCTTTATTTTGATAGTTTAACACCAACCATACCATGCGTTTGCGCAGCTGGAATGGGATGAAAGTGGGAAGTGCAGGCCAGGCAATTAAAAAGAAGGTGCAATGCATAAAGATGTTTGGACTTGGTATGGAGAGGATGGTGCTGAGGAGAATTTTGTTGGTGTTAAATACTTTTCACATTGTGAGATTATTCCAGAGTTTATTGAGGGACGGAGGCTGGAAGGGGGGATTGTGGGGCCCAGAATGATTTGTCACGCTTGTCTTACAGGAGTCTTCGAAGATAACAAGCCATCTGCTTGAGCCTTTCATCAACAATAAAATTGAGAGGTGTGAAACGAGGCATCAAACTCTCATTGGATGGCTAATGGGTGTGCGTGATGCCTTGCTATTGGGTAGCATAGACAGTTGGACATGTCCTGTGATACAAGGCCGTTTGCTAAGTGGCGTAATGCGTGATCTAAGAGAGAGCAGCGGGGAAAGCAAAGGCACACAGATGTAGGTGGAAATATGAAAGGACAACACTCAGTAATAGAGTTAAGGGCTCTTGGGAAGAAGTGCAAGTTTCAGTTGCACTCTTTTGAGCACTCACTCTCTGCTAAAGGGACTATTATATCTTTCACTTATCCCTTTTAATCTCTTGTATACGCTCTCAACTTGTCCAATTTGGGTCAGTGTATTGAGAGATGTTTCTGTTTGTAGAAAACCAGAAACAAGTATTCCACACAGGTCATGAACTTAACACCTGTCGCTGGAGGAGGGTGAAAACAAAGAGCGTCCTGAATAGACAAGGCTTTAGTGTGGTGCAATGAGTTCCACACAACCAACCACTCCCCACCCAGGTGTCCAAACAAGATGGCTGGATTTTCTTTTTTTATATTTATTGAAAGTGTGTACTAACATTTACATTTCTCACCATTGTTTGTTTAATGAAGTGAGTAAATCTCACTCAGTTCTTCCAAGTTGCTGTCATTGGCCAGGGCTTGCTGCTCAGTGGCGCAAGGCAATGAGCTATGCCTCCTCCTCCTTTTTCCCAACCTGCTCCACTGAAGGGTGGGCGTGGCATACACTCCAACACTGTCTATTACTCATGTACCTCAGTCAATGTCAACTACAGTGAAGGCATCCATTGTTGAAAACAGGGCTGTGTCTACAGTTTTGTTTCCATTTCTTTTCAACAGATGTTTACCTCTGTCGTACGTCCCTCATGTCCTTACATCAGACAAAGTTGAACACAGTGCACTGGTTGAGTCAAGGATTCGGTTGGGAGGAGAACGGGTGACTTATTTGTTTATTTGACTGTGTTTGTTTTAATAGGCCTTGAAGCGATGGCCTGGAGCAGTTTTTGTTCTGTCCCAGGATAGGAATGTAATAGCTCTTTGAAAGGTGACTTCTGTGTAGCGTGGCCGCCCAGCATTTGTCTGGGAGCTTTCTTTGTTCTGTGCTTTTAGTGCGAATGCATTAGTGCCAAGACTTTCTCTCTCTCTTTCTGTCCCTCTCTTCAAGTTTGTGCTTCATAGGCCCCAAGAAAGACTTAAAGGCCCAGTGCAGTCAGAATTCAGCTGATGCAACTAGCACTGTAAAAGTACTGTATAAAACAATTTTATCAGTGTTATTTCCTGATAGTTACTGGTTGAAAATACAATCTACACCTGAGCTTCTAATCAGCAGGTTTGCATGTGTAAGGCTTTCCATGGTGACATCACCATGTGGTAAATTAATTAATATTGATATAGAAATGTCTGCATTGGGCCTTTAAAGTAATCTATTACAGTAAGGTACTTAAAGCTCCGTTTTCATCTCAAGTAGTATGGTGCCGACAGAGATGTTCGCTTCGCTATGAGTTTCTACTGACTCTGAAAAACACCAAAAGAAAGATGCCCAGGGTCCCCTGCTCATCTGCGTGAATGTGCCTTAGGCATGCTGCAAGGAGGCATGAGGACTGCAGATGTGGCCAGGGCAATAAATTGCAATGTCCTTACTGTGAGATGCCTAAGACAGCGCTACAGGGAGACAGGACGGACAGCTGATCATCCTCGCAGTGGCAGACCACGTGTAACAACACCTGCACAAGATCGGTACATCCGAACATCACACCTGCAGGACAGGTACAGAATGGCAACAACAACTACCCGAGTTACACCAGGAACACACAATCCCTCCATCAGTGCTCAGACTGTCCGCAATAGGCTGAGAGAGGCTGGACTGAGGGCTTGTAGGCCTGTTGTAAGGCAGACATCACCGGCAACAATGTCGCCTATGGGCACAAACCCACCGTCGCTGGACCAGACAGGACTGGCAAAAGGTGCTCTTCACTGACGAGTCGCGGTTTTGTCTCACCAGGGGTGATGGTTGGATTCACATTTATCGTCGAAGGAATGAGCGTTACACCGATGCATGTACTCTGGAGCGGGATCGATTTGGAGGTGGAGGGTCACAGCATCATCGGACTGCGCTTGTTGTCATTGCAGGCAATCTCAACGCTGTGCGTTACAGGGAAGACATCCTCCTCCCTCATGTGGTACCCTTCCTGCAGGCTCATCCTGACATGACCCTCTAGCATTACAATGCCACCAGCCATACTGCTCGATATGTGCGTTATTTCCTGCAAGACAGGAATGTCAGTGTTCTGCCATGGCCAGCGAATCCCATTGAGCACGTCTGGGGCCTGTTGGATCGGAGGTTGAGGGATAGGGTCATTCCCCCAGAAATGTCCGGGAACTTGCAGGTGCCTTGGTGGAAGAGTGGGGTAACATCTCACAGCAAGTACTGGCAAATCTGGTGCAGTCCATGAGGAGGAGATGCACTGCAGTACTTAATGCCGCTGGTGGCCACACCAGATACAGACTGTTACTTTAGATTTTGACCCCCCCCCCCCTTGTTCAGGTACACATTATTCCATTTCTGTTAGTCACATGTCTGTGGAACTTGTTCAGTTTATGTCTCAGTTTACCAAGAATGTAAAGATAACTGAACTAAATGACTACCGCCCCGTAGCACTCACTTCTGTCATCATGAAGTGCTTTGAGAGACTAGTCAAGGATAATATCACCTCCACCTTAGACCCACTTCAGTTTGCATACCACCCCAATAGGTCCACAGACGACGCAATCACCATCATACTGCACACTCCCCTATCCCATCTGGACAAAAGGAATACCTATGTAAGAATGCTGTTCATTGACTACAGCTCAGCATTCAACACCATAGTACCCTCCAAGCTCATCATCAAGCTGGAGGCCCTGGGTCTCCTGGACTTTCTGACGGGCTAGCCCCCAGGCGGTGAAGGTAGGAAACAACATCTCCACTTCGCTGACCCTCAACACTGGGGCCCCACAACGATGCGTACTCAGCCCCCTCCTGTACTCCCTGTTCACCCACGACTGCATGGCCATGCACACCTCCAACTCAATAATCAAGTTTGCAGACGACACAACAGTAGTGGGCTTGATTACCAACAACGACGAGACAGCCTACAAGGAGGAGGTGAGGGCCCTCGGAGTGTGGTGTCAGGAAAATAACCTCACAGTCAACGTCAACAAAACAAAGGAGATGATCGTGGACTTCAGGAAACAGCAAAGGGAGCACCGCACCTATCCATATCGACGGGACAGTAGTGGAGAAGGTGGAAAGTTTTAAGTTCCTCGGTGTACATATCACAGACAAAGTGAAATGGTCCACCCACACAGACAGTGTGGTGAAGAAGGCGCAACAGCGCCTCTTCAACCTGAGGAGGCTGAAGAAATTTGGCTTGTCACCCAAAACCCTGACAAACTTTTACAGATGCACAATCAAGAGCTTCCTGTCGGGCTGTATCACAGCCTTGTACGACAACTGCACCACCCTCAACCGCAAGGCTCTCCAGAGGGTGGTGCGTTCTGCACAACGCATCACCGGGGACAAACTACCTGCCCTCCATGACACCTACAGCACCCAATGTCACAGGAAGGCCAAAAAGATCATCAAGGACATCAACCACCCGAGCCACTGCCTGTTCACACCGCTACCATCCAGAAGGCAAGGTCAGTACAGGTGCATCAAATCTGGGACCGAGACTGAAAAACAGCTTCTATCTCAAAGCCATCAGACTGTAAACAGCAATCACTAACTCAGAGAGGCTGCTGCCTACATTGAGACCCAGTCACTGCCACTTTAATAAAATGATCATTAGTCGCTTTATACAATGCATTCTAAATAATGCCAATTTAATCATGTTTACATATCTCACATCACATGTATATACTGTATTTTATACCATCTATTGCACCTTGCCTATGCCGCTCGACCATCGCTCGTCCATATACTTGCGTGTACATATTCTCATTCACCCCTTTAGATTTGTTTGTATTAGGTAGTTGTTGGGAAATTGTTAGATTTCTTGTTAGATATTACTGCACTGTCGGAACTAGAAGCACAAACATTTCGCTACTCTTGCATTAATATCTGCTAACCATGTGTATGTCACAAATAAAATTTGATTTGATATGAAATCATTTCTGGTTAACAATTAAGTGCCTTACTGTGATTATTTTCAATTAAAGGAATGATTCACCCATTTTGAATGTTATATTGTTTTTGTCCATCTCTGAGAGATGTTCTATCTATTCCTTGGGTCATTTAATGTTTTCATGTGTATCTGAGCTATTGCCGTTCAAGCAGGCATAAATTCAGCTGGTATGACATAGCATTGCGATAAAGCCGCTCTCACTACACTGTAAGTTAATAAGAATACACATTTTACATCACGAAAACGTCTATCATACTTGTCATATTTCAATACTGGCCGATGTCATAACACGTGAGGTTCTTCTCTTGAATGAGCCATTGATCATATTTTTGCAATATTCCTACCTGGAGAAATGTCATTTAATACAGGGTGTAACACATGTCTCCTACAATATTTGTCTGCCTATTCAGTCCAGGGTGCATTGCATGGTGCCCCTGCATTTCTGTTGCGAATGTCAGACTCCATTCTCTGAGGCACATCGATCTGCAGGTTGAACATGGTGTGACTGATAGTGCAGTTTGTTTAGGTGATTGTACAGCTAACTAGCTACTTCACATGCTGATATTGACTTTAGTATTATTGCTACCTAGCTAGCTACCAAGCCAGCCCATAGAGAGAGCACTGCATTGTGGGTTTTGTAGTCGACTTGAGCTGCAACAGATTTCCACAATGATATTTATGTTGCTACCAACGTTATTATAACGACAAAATGAAACAATTGATCACAAAAATATTGTTCTGATATATTAGTGTTATTTAACACTGTAAATTATATGAATGAGTGGTTTTGCGTGGATTTTTCCTTTAAAATGGTCGAAAATAAACAAAAATAGCTTTTTAGCAAAGAACAATTTCTCAAGCAAGAATATTGCTATGACTGTCTGGGAGTGGTTTGAGTGGGGAGGGGAAAACTGAAAATAAGCAGTTATTGGCAGAGAGGTTTGGAACTCTCTTTCTTAAAGGTCTATTAACTCATTTATCACATGGTGATGTCACCATGGAAGGCCAAAATTCCCTCCCACCAAAACAGGCTGAAATTTCAGGCGGTCTTTTCAAATAAGCTCTTACACTAAAAGGGCATTATCATAATTTTCACAATTTCACTGTATTATTCCAAAGTCATATTGTGGAAATATATATAAAACACAGGAAAATCATGTCTACAGGTGTTTTATGTTAAAGCTAGGTTCAATATAGTGCAGTTCTCTGCCTAGCCTACTATGGGTAGAGAAAGTAATACATTTATACTATAAACACTTAAGAATAAGTATATATTCTAATTTTGCGTCACCATTGACTGCACATTGGTAGAGTGTTTACAAATCCACTAAGTAGTTTAATAAGCAAGCTAAATCAGAATGACCCCTGGGTATAAATTAAATTATGCCTTCAAACATGCTCAATAAAAGTACAGGCCAGAGGTGGAAAATTCAATTTATTTGAAGTAACATGATCCCCATTTACCTCCACAAAGGAACATATGGCCTCTCCCTCTGTGTGTGTTGTATATGTTTACGAGTAATTCATATGACATCATTATATTATCTTAAGTGTATCATTAACTGTGGAGAAATGGTAATTAGCGCTTGTGTTAGCTCTAGCAGTAGGGCTGGTCAGCTTTGCCTGTGCTGTGTGATGTGTTCCATCCCAGTCTGACAGGATAGACAACTTGCACAGACATACAAATTGAGATTCTCACTCCTCTTTGCTGAACCAATGTCAGTAATTTGCTGTAATAAGTTTACATATGACTGAGTTTATGCCAAAAAAGGCCCCAATAACATGCTATCAGTGAAATGAATTAACGTGAATAAGACTCATTAGGAAGACTTTGTTGAGGACTTGTATAGCTATTGGAAATTAAGAAAAAAAACTATGGTTATCCCTCCATTCTACTCTGACAAAGTGGGACTGGTGAATATGAGGTTCTGGCACTCTTCAATGGGACTGGAGGGCTGTGGCTCGCTCATGCAGAGAGCTCCCAGCCCCACAATGCCCCTCTATACCTGAAGCAAAGAACAGCCAGCTGCTGCTACAGCGGCTTTTTCCCTGGGCTGAATAGAGCCACTCTGAATGGAGCGAAGGACAGGGTAGTTGAATAAGGAGAGAGTGAAGGATGGAAGGAGGGAGGGAGGATGGTAGAGGGCTGCCCAAATCCATCATTACCCCCATAGAGTGCAGTGCTCACTGGGCCGGTTATGACAACGAGGAGGGGGCTTGGTTTAATGGATCATAATAGAAATTAGCATGGTGTAATGAACCTGCTGGAAAAGCCATTATTTAAGCAGATCAAAGGAGAAAGTTAGTTCGGAGTGCAGAATCTGCTGCCTCCAGCCAAATCTTAATTGGCAGAGGGCCTTTGCCTCTATTAATTTAACGCTACGAAAGCCAAAGTGAAAAAGTGTGTTCAAAAGTAGATTTACTGTTGAAAAAACAGACCTAGATTTTCTGTATTACAGTTTTTCATCATAGTTTGTAAGTTTTCATTAGCATATTCGGCAACATTCTCTAGTTTTCTCCTGGGGTGTCTAGTAAAAACAGTTAACCATTGATGACCTACCACCACCTCTCTGATCCTCTCTGTCATCATCCCAACCGAGGCTCAGCGTCAGCCCAAGCTAACCTGATGATCGTCGTCCTCTGTGTAACCCCCCTCGTAGTGTAATGGCAGAGATTTCTCCAGTCGACCGACAGTACGTTGGCTGCAGCTGCTGAGCGTATGGCTGCCTGGCTGCCCCCAGGCCTTTGCTGCAGCTAATAGGATCATGGCTGCCACGTTATGCACACTTAGGACCCACAGTGCAGCTCTGTGGGCTGTGTACCTGGGTGTGCACTGGACTGTGGGAAATACAGGAGGGCTCTACTCTACTGAATCCTGTCCTCAACAGAAACCACTGAGGGGGATGGACTGGTGCTTTGGAAAGTATAAGGAGAAGCCATTGAGGAAAGTTTCATGATGTTTAATCCTACAAGTTTCTAAAGAGTGAAACATTTACCATAACTTTACTATCTTTTTGAAGCAGATACTTCGCCATAGCATAATAAACCATTTAAAAAGTTCATAAATGATACTTCCCATCAAATTGCACAACTCAGTGAGAGAAAGTGGTAATAATTGTGACCGAACCCTCAAGTAGCCCAACCGACCACTTCAACCTCTTACACAGAAGGAGCGTGTGACAGCGGTCCCATACACTGTTATAGAGGGTATGTGGGATTAACCAAGGGCTCATCTGGGACCCCTTGAGACCGGCCAGGGCCATTTGGTGCTGTGGTGAGTGCAGGGGACTGAATGAGGCTCTCCCAGAGACGTCCATTTTGTT